>NW_021851656.1:577594-582676 GCF_003651465.1 Formica exsecta | reverse complement strand
TGCGAGAAAAGTGAGAAAAGTTGTTGCAAAGACGATTTTTTAAGATATATATGTTTTGTGACAATATAATTACTCTTTACAGATTTCGAACTACTTTCTACATCTTTTTCTTGCGAGAAAAGTTGTTGCAAAGACGATTTTTTAAGATATATATGTTTTGTGACAATATAATTACTCTTTACAGATTTCGAACTCGAAAATCAACTTTCTACAGATACATTTCAGTTTGGTGGGCAGACAGGAAACACTGTAACACAATTGGTATTTAGGAAAAAGTGACAATGAAAAAATATTTTATATGTGTACTACATCGCAGTGCATTACATCGAAATAAATGAGATATTTATGTATAATCTGTATAAAGATTTTGATAATCACCTTCCACACTTGAGAATAAATAAATGTTTCGGAAAGGTTCAAGGTTTTATTTGTGCACAAAATATTTAAATACATAACATGATATTAAAGTGAGACTAATTATTAATTCTACATTTTTTTATAACTCTATCATTACATTACAAAGTTTACAAAAGATACTTATACTATAATAAATTAAAGCTTGCAATAAATCTCTGTGAGATTAATTAATATTCTAAATATATGATAAATATATGATAGAGTACAGAGAGGAATAAATATATTATCGAGTGCATTTATATTATCATAGTACTTAAGGCATTATTGGCAAAAGTTCATATTTCTCAAAAAGACTTACTTCAATGATCACATTTAAATCGATTTACAGAATCAAGATAAAAATTTTTGTGTTGTTTTGTATAATAAAGAAAATATACATACATTGTATATTTTTATACATTAAAGAATAAATTATACTAAATATATTAACATGTACATCTAAATGAATGTTTTTTAATGCTCTTAAAACATGAAGCTTAATCATATACACACTATAAAAATGTACATACTACTAAAACACCATTCTTTAATTTAGAATTCTGAAGATAGTTAAATTCAACAATCTAATTAATCGACCTAATAATAAATTTTATCTCAGTTATATAAATATTATATACTCTTTTTTATAATTTTTTTACTTGTATTGTGATTATTATAAAACAGAATATGAAAATTAATAATAAATATAATAATAGTAATTAAATGACAGACAGTTTCTCTGTAATCATTACACTATCGATACAATTACATAAGACAAAATTGATAGTGATATTTATTTGAATAAAAATTATTTAAAAATGGCAAGAGCAAAATCGTTTATTTGTATGGATTCAAAATTAAGAGTGAATAAAAATTCATATTATTCATTGTTTTATAGAATAAAAAATGCAAAGCTACTTGAATTTTTCTTTGCAATTTAAATGTAGTATTACATATCTTATCGCTAATTATAGGATTTTAATATATATATATATATATATATACGTCGGTTATAAGACGATTGAATATAGATATAATTTTCCAAATTTAAAACGAATAAGAGAAATAGAATTAGAAAATATGAAACTTTACGTTATACTTGCAACATAGTGAATTTTATATTTTATATGTATACAGACTGTTTCAGAAACCGTACATTTTTTCCGAATTACTTAAATAAGGTAAGGATATTGACGACAAAAGAAAAAATTAGTTATAAATAATTGTAAATCTACGAAATATGTAAATGTCTTACTATTTTATATGGATTCTTGTTAAAAATTTGCGGAAGAAGAGATGATTATCAAATTTTTCCTTGTCAAAGAAAAACAATTTTTTCAAAAAATCTATAATCGCAAAAAAGTGCGCGATTACTGGAACAGTCTAAATTCAAGATAAAAAATGTATGGCTATTTTACACATAAATGTGCTTTACTATTTTAAAATTTGAACGTATTCATACATATATCATACTTAAATGCTTCGTTAAATTAACGAGATTGATGATACTCTTATAAATAAGTGTATTCTAGCAAGTATATTCTTGCGCAATGTCGGATTCATTAATTCGAAGAATTATTATTTCTCTACTGTGGTTATCATACAAGTTCAGGAATTGACAAGATAATTTTTGAAAGCTTGAAGATTTAGATGTAGTTAAGTCTTCCAAGAATAAGCGAAACAGCCAGAAAAGTCATCGTATACGACGTGAAGATGGATGAGCAACCTACGAAGGATGTAAATAACGTTTTAAGCTGATAATACATTTTTAATATCAGCATCTTGTATGCGCGAAAAGGCGATATTCGCCCAGCTATTTCATAGCTAGTTTTATAAAAATACTCAAACTGCCGTTATTACAACACATATTTTTTATGAGACTCATATAGACTACAAATTTTAAAACAACTAAACTATATGTATTACATCATTCATTTTTCCTACTAAATGCAGATGATAAACAATATTTAATACGCAAATTATTATTATATTTTTTCTTTAATCTAACTGCATGTAGATTAAAACATCCTGCTTTTTTTCTGGAGAAGCAAAAGAGATGTTAAATATTTATTTTAAATGAAAATATTATTAATATACTAATTAAATATAGCAATAATCAACATATTAACTAATACTAAAACTAATAGAATATTTTTTTTCGTTTAACAAAATATTTTATATACAAAATTCAAAAAAAACCTGTCTTATAATATTAATACATATCTTTTACAAACCATAAAAAATTTAATAAATTTATTATTATAATGATAATTATCAAATTGTATTTAAATTTTTATAGAAACTTAGGTTTTGTATAATATCATTAAAACGGCAGTAATAAATATTATTGTTGCGTAATCTATAGAAATCGCAATCAATTTGTCTAATATATTGTCCCCACTGAATTAACAAGAATTTTTTAAAATGACAATAGATGAAGCTTACCGTTACAAAATAATGGAGTTTCTTGATAAAATCCATCTTGGCAATAACATCGTTTCCCCAAAGTAGTATTGTGTACAACGCAATGGGCATCTTCTACGCACTCTTCGTCGTTATTGCAGGCTGCATGAAGCACTAAAAAAAAAGAACGCAAATTTTTAAGATGACCTAACAATTTGCATAAGAAACTGACCCAGAGAGCAAGCTTTATATTTTTTGTCTTTTAAGGTTTGAATTTACTTTTAGAAAAAATTTTAAACATTTATTAAATATGTGATATATGTGAGTTCGTGCAATTCTAATTAATTGCTGTATAAATGCAAGCTCCATCTAATTTCTCGAGCTTGAACATAATGTCGACAGAACTTTAAGCAGTGATCGATTTGTAACTGCGGTTAATTGCGCTTAAATGTCCGAGGTAATCATCGGCAACTTTGCCAAAAATCAAATAGGAAACGTGCATAGTGATCATCTAATCAAATAAAATTGCCGAGTTTCCGGGTCGTTTCACGAATCTCTAATATTACGTATCGAACTACAAATCACTTGGTTATATAGTTATACAGTTACCTTATGCAGTTTTCAAAGTTTTAAGATTTAGTAGTTCAATTTTATTGCACGGTGCCAGGTACGGTTATTACTATCATTTCTATCAATCATTTATTGTCACATTTGATGTAATTTAATATAACAATTATGCAGACGTTTTTACTTATATAACTATAATTTGTGAAATGTTATAATAATATCTTTTTTGCAACATAATTTGCAAAGAAATAATGATTAAATATGTAATGTTTTTTTGTTTGTTTTTTTTTTTTTTTTGGTATTTTTGTTGTTGTTCTCTACTATTATGCTTTCTTCTGCCGTGCAGGGAACACTGCAGAAAAACGGGTAACAGTGGTATAACTATTGAAGGTAGGTCGGGGCAGTACTCTTTACCCGTACCAATTTGCATAGATAACCATAGACCGACTACGAACACCGTCATATGTTCACATATTGCAATACAACACGTAAGTATATGCAAATCTTGGTACCGGCTTCCAGCTATAATCATCCCATCCAAAGTTTGACTATCTCAACGAAATTAAAACAATAGACGAGACGAATAACATGCAAAACATCGGAAATACTTTATCGTGCATACAAAAATATGAACAAGAAAAATTATGTTACATGTCAGTATACAGCATGCCTAAAACCTATCGAAAAATGTTTCAACGGCGGATTTTTCGACGAATCTGAAATTAATTTTCTATCCCTGCAAATTTCTCGAATAACACGTTATAGTACTTGTCGATTGTTGTGAGAGATCTCTTATATATTAAAGTCGACCTTGCCAAGTAAAAACTCTGATCTTATCTTGCTATTTTCATTTGTTACATAACGAGTAATTAAAAGTAATGGTAATATAGAACAAACATTGTAAAAATCTGCTATCTACCTTTGAATTTATTAGAGCAGAGACCATTAAGCGGTGCCGAGTAATCACCGCAGAGACATCGGGTTCTTCCATCTCGGGGATCCGCTATGCACGTTGTATTTTGAATTCCATCACAATCATTTTTTATCTTGCATTCGCGAGCTTTACCAACTGTAATTATAGATATTATTCTATATAAAAAACTGTAATCTCTTAAATTAAAAATAACAAAAATAGCTCCCATGAAATAAAATCCCATGACAAAAATCTTGAATCACAAAAAATAAATAACATAAATTATAAATGCAAACGTTTCTGTCTTTCCTCTATCTATAAAGTTCGTTATAATTATTAATAATTTTCTTTCTTGCTATTTAAAATATTTATCGAAGAACCTCTCTATCTTTATGGAATAAAATCTATAAATACAATTATATCTTGATTGTGCAAGAAACAGTATGAAGAACTTAGAATGGTGATCGTCAAAAAGTCATACAAACTAGAACTCTGACATTCAGCAGAGCATTAGTATTCATCTGCATTTCTATTTAACCTTGACTCTCAAGAATATCAGATTTTTATTCTTACGGAATTTTTAAAAAGTTTTAAATAAAATTGCGTCTGATTATTAGATACTAATTTGCATATTTATAGAAATGCCAATGTTATATAAATTTATAATATACATTTTTATAGTATCTATAATGTACTTAAGTTTGATATGTATATATCAGAGTAATAGTATATGTATGTAAAATGGAGTATTATTTCTATACAATTTTATAAAGAGCGTTAAACTGAAAATTTAGAATATTATA
>NW_021851656.1:536481-577087 GCF_003651465.1 Formica exsecta | reverse complement strand
TATATATATCTGAATTAAAGAAATAGGGAATCTATAATTACGATTCTTACGGAATCTATAATTACGATTCTACGATTTTTAGAATTTCTGTTTAATATGAAATAAATAGACAACGTTAAAATAAAATTGCTATACGCATTAAGATATTTATCGATTATAAATATGTCTTGATAAATATGCGCTTTTTCTCTATTAGATAGACTTCAAAATTATTAATTGTGATTAAGTTGTTTAAACACATATCTATATCACACGATAAATACAAGTTAATAATTTATTTGTGTAAAAAATCTATAAAAATCTAATATATCAAAAATTTATTAAAACAAGTACTTTTTTCGAAATAATAATAATAATAATAGAGTATAATTATATAACTTTACTAAAATAAATAAAACATTGCAAAAAAAAAGTAAATTATTATATTATTATTCTTAAAATATACTTATTTAGATATACATGCTAATCGCATTATTAACTTTAAATTTTTATTATTTAATTTATATACGTACTTGGTGTTGGTGATGCTGTTGGAGTATTTTGATTCGGATTGGTCTTCCCAAAAGTAGTAAGGGCATCGGACATTGGCGGCGAAAATATTGATATGACCAATAAAATTGATATAATTATTTGGAAACACATTCCGTCTTTCATTGTTTCTCGATAGATTGTTTTATGCAAATAATTAAATTATTATCACTTATACGATGTCACAAATCACAAATGAAGACTCTGGCAAAGAGATAACTCGCGAGAAAAAAAAATCACTTCCTTTTTTACATAAACTTTTATTCCACTCGGTTCTATTCTTTCGTTTGATTTCTTAACGAATTGATCTCGACCATACACAAGATCACATCGATGAAAATTTAACGTGGAACCAACAATAGCCAACTTAAGTGAGAATACTCCTCGCACTTTCGATCCACTTACTTACACGGGATACAAGTATGTTTGATTCCAAGACTGCGTGTTACAAGGACGTCAGAAGGCCTTTTAAGCCTTTGAAGCATCCCCACTACGAAACACTCTCCGTGCTGCCACCACTAAAGCAGAAAATACTCTACCATAAGGTGGTTACCTTACCGCCTTCTTTGAGAATCTGAATACGAAGCTAGCTGGCTGAACTTCGATCGCTACGAAAGATGCGATTAAATGTGGCTATGTTCTGTTACCGAGCATTGCCAACAAAATTTATGAGAATCCAACACATAAAGCCTAGCTCCTTTTCAGGACGTTACCAGGAAACAACCCTTCGAAGCTCTGCTCTGCATCGTTATCATCTAGCATCTATTCTCAATATAGATCCTCATATATCAGTGGTTAAATTTAGCATTTCTTACTAAATTATATGTGAAATTGAACAGTCCATAAAACGCATATAACAATATTTAATTTTCAAGAAAGTCACTCAGGCAAACTTTCGTAATTACTATCTTGATTGTATTAACAATTTAAGTTTTTCTAGTTGATTCGAAGAAATTTGATCTAATCTTTCGTATAATATATATATTTCGCAATTACACGAGATCAAACTTTAAGTAAAAAAATTCGTCTTATACTGACGCCTCATATAAATTATATAAAATATAAAAATGCCGCAATTATTTTAATCAATCTAAACGATATGTCGAATTAAATATTTGATTTTTTATTGTTCATATTAATCAATTAAAAATTTATTTATATATCAAAAACATTAAATAATATCTAGAAGTTGCTTGCTTATGTGTTGTTTTTTTTTTTTTATTACTTACCTCTTTCAAAAAAACAATTTTTTTTAAAGCTTACATTATTTTTTTATGTGTCTGCAACAAATAATTTGCAAAAATTATCCATGTTGCAATTATAAGGAGCATTCATTAAAATTGAAAAGTCTAATAGATATAAAAATATATTAATTATATTTTCTTTTTTTCGTGATTTTTATAAGTATCATACAATAGAAACAGATTTATAAAAATTGAGCACAGTTTTTCCTGCAAAGTTTATTATCCCTTAAAGTTTCTAGCGCATTTCTTATAAGAATTTATCTGAGTATCTAGCATAGTTTCTCCATTATCATTTGTGCCCGTTATCGCGTCTCTTCGTCAGCGAATACGGTCGAGTTTGAAATGTTAACTTTACAGATTACAAAGGAGGCTCATCCGGCAGCGTGTGCACGAAAGCGACGGAAAATTTATTGTTATGTTGCCAGTATTTTATGGCCAGACTATCGTAGGAATGTGTTTGCCTACACGCCAAGTGCATCGCGCTTTGCCACATCTGTTTATAGTAGCAGTAAGGCGCGTATGGAATTATGTCGTTTTAACAACAATCGCGCTTCACCTTTTGTTTCGACAGGAAAAGGCTTGCATCGATCATCGATCACGAAGGCTTGCGTGTAATTCATAAATTTAACAAGACGCGTGCAGGACGTGCCGTGATTTACAAGGCAATTTACCAAAATGCTCATCCGGTGATCGAAATAGTGATCGAACTGTCGTGGTCGATCTTGCATGTTTCACGAAACTGGTAAGGTGTAAGGTCAGAGCGCGATTAAATCGTGATTGGCTGGGTGCTGACATTAATAAAGAAGTGCAACGCTATATCAAATCAATAACAAACTTGATAAGATCAGCTATCCTACTTTATTAAATATATCATTTACGTAACTTTGAATATTTTGCAACATTTTCGATCAGTTTAAATGTTAGAATTGTTAAATAAATCAATTGAATTTTTTCGTACACGATGTTGTGCAATTTGCAAAAATATATGCTTTATATACTTTTAATAAACGATTACACGATACATTGATGCGTTAACTTGAAATATAATAAATATCTTCATTAAATAAAACGATGTAGCACAATTGAATTAGTAATTAATGACGTAGGTAGCAATTTCATTGCCATGTATAAATATTAAAGAAGACATTTGTAATGTGTAGTAAAATACAGAATTATAATCTAGAATTTATTTTAAAGTAAAAATGGCACCTCTTAAAAGATTATGCATAATCAAGAACTATTCTAAAGATTTACGAGCCTGACCTACTTTGCCAGTTTTATAATCATCGAACGGCCAATTGTAATCGTCATTTAACCAACGCATGGGAACGTTATCGGATTAACGCAGCTACATATAAATCGTAACAAATTAGCATGAATAAGTTCAAGGCCTATGCGCAGGCATATGAGCAACGCACTAATTATACCATGGCATGCTTTTGTCAAATATCCATAGGTTTACGAACAAATTTCGTGTGAGAGAGAATATTACATATTAAGTATACATATTAAATATAATAACATATTGTGCGATAAAAAAACAATTGAAATGTACTTTATATGTATGTATGTATGATATACGTATCTATTATTCGTTCTTCTCTCTTTGATCATAATAATGTAGTTATTACAATGTAATAGATGTGTGAATGTGTAATATAGTCGGCATAAATAAAACAAATATTTTTATAAATCAATTATAAAATACATAAAAAACTAACATAGTATACAAAAATAGAAATATTTATATATATTATATATTTTCCATTTACCTTTTATGGATTTATATCTGAGTCTCGGTGTTCATTAGTTTCCATCGAAAATTCGTTCGAAACATAATCATCATCCAGTTTATTATTAAGAAGATGACGTTCATGAAGTGTATCAATGCAGGCGGCAAAAACCTCCATTCTTCGAAAAATTGTTTTCAATTTTTGTAATACATTTACATTTTTATTAATTTCTTCCAATGTATTTGATACTTGTTCTGTAATATAAAAAACATAATTTTGATACACATACACGTATTTAAATAAATAAATAGAAGCTCAAAAATGTCTCTAGTTACAGTGTATTAACTCACATTTATTAATAAATTTGTCACATGAAAAATGAAATTATATTTTACATAGCTACCGGTAATATCGGTAAATATTATTAAAACTATCTCTTATCTGAAGAACGAGACACATAATTTTTTAAAGTTATTTTATGGATAATATATATTTTATAAATAATAAGGAAGATATATTAACAAGTTTATTTATATTTCTTTTTTTAATATAATAATTAACTTACCATATTGCTCCGTTAAATCATCAGCCATTCGTTTCTTTCTGTAATTGTAGTCGTTCCCTATATCGGATGGATTATCATGATCATGTACATGTTCCAAGAATTTTTTTAAATCAACATACGTCTGACGCCATGAATTTGGAGACGAAGAACAGATGTTAAGAGAAATGTTGCAAATGTAATCCGAATAATCATCTGTAGAAAAACTTTCTGATAGATATTGTTGCTTTATAATATTTAAAATTTCATCATTAAATATAGAAGTTAGTTTCTTTTCCAAGTCGTAAACGCGTTGGTTATTTTCCAAAAAAGTTTCAGCATTTTTGGAATTTAAAAGATCTTGTTCTTCTGTAACTTTTAATTGTTTTTGTTGTAGCATATCGAAAATTTCTAATAATGGATTCCACTCCTTGTTCAAATCGACGGTGTCTGAATCAAATTCACTAGTAAAGGAGGATATCGTTGTAGAAGAAGAGGATATTTCTTGCTTTATTTTTTCTTTGTCTGGACTATTAATTTCATCGTGTTTATCGATTTCTGGTCTATCAAAAGAATCTATTTTGAAAGTAAAATCAAATGCGTTTTTCAAACTTCTTACTGACATATTTTCTTGTAATTCAACTGCGTCGGTTACTTTAGGTACACTGTGCTGCAAGCTTGCAACTTTTTTATCAGAATTCTCGTTAGAAATTGATTCATCCCTCGATTGTTTGCTTTCATCTTTATTGTAATCATCATTATAATCATCCATATTAGAAAAATTATTTTTGAAATTATTAACGTTTAAAAAATCGTTTATATGTGTACCAGAAGAAGTAAAATTCCATTCTTCATCAATCATCATTTCAGGACATCTAATTCTGAGAACATTCATTTTGAGTTCGGTCTGGCATTGAATATGGAATTTATCTTTTCCTGGAATAAAAGTGTTGGTCTCCGTGTTCTCAATTGTATCCTCTAATGATGGATTTTGTGTCTTGCTCGATTCTGATATGTCTTTCAATCCAAATTGTAGATCGTTTGCAAAAGTAGGGGGCGCATTAAACCACTGAAATTTAACATTTGGTGTCGAAGATTCTGCAATGTCTTGTATTTTTGGTTGCAAAAACTCGGAATCAATAGATTCAATATTCTTCATTAAATTATATTTTGCTTCTTCTTCTTTTGTGTTTGCAATAATTTCTGACAAATGATGATCTTGTATATTTTGTACGATAGGTATCTGTGTATCGAAAGCAAAATGCTCATCGTTTTCGGACGCAAATGCGTCAGATGATGTTGACATCGACATGTTACTATCATCTGCGTCATGTTTATCTTTATTTTTTGTATTATCATTACTCAAAATATTTTTAATTTGTTCTAATAATTCTGGTACTGATACAGATTGAGAAATCAAAGGATTTGTGATCAAATGTTCTGAAGACATATCAGAAGATTCAGAGGATTGATCAGGTGGACATATAACGAGATCTGATTCTAAAGATGTATTTACTTGTTCGTCAGTCCAAGCTTCCAAAAAACCATTCTTCTTCTCACCATGATCATCTTGCATCTCAACTTTTGTTAAATCGAGAAATCTCTGTCCCAGATCTTGCGGACTATTATCAAAGTTTATTTTGAAATTCATGAAATCTTCAAGATTTACACTCGTTGTAACATCAAGTCCTAAACTTTCGATTTCATTGGATGTATCTAATGCACGATCTTTCTGGTTGTTTAACGTCAATCGATTAGCATCCTCAGTAAAATCATAGCTGTTTTCAAACTGTTCTGAATCATTAATTTCTATTAATTTAGCTATATTTTGCAGTTTTTCAAGAAATCGTTTATTATTAACAGAATCTTTGAAAGAAAAAATTTTCCATGGCATCAAATTCTTCATAAATTCTTCGTTATACACTAAATCTTCCGACGGTGATGTCATCGGTGAATTATTGATATCACTTGCTTCCACCATATTATTACTTAGCATGCTAATAGAATTCTGTGAACTCGTTGGCATTATGCTGTCTACATCTATTACAATTGTCTTGCCTTGTTCCTTAGTCGATTCTATGCCTCCCAGAAAATTATTTAGCTTATCTGTGATAATTTCCGGTTTGACAAATATCACAGGCATTTCTTTCGTAGTTGGATGTGCTTTCTGTACTTCAGACACTGATTCAAACACTGGTAAATATCTCTCACGAATGCTATCCGTAACCTCATTTTCCATTACTCGGGAATGATAACTCTGTAAGATCATGTAACAACCCCATCCAAAAAATAACGTCAGTTCTAATAAAAATATTAGTCTGATGCATCGTATCCATTGCTTGCAACAGTTGGTGTTATATCTGAGCTTGTTTATATATTCCTGCTTCTCCTGTTGTAATCCTTCTTCCAAAGTTACTACTAAGTCTTTTTCTGTATAAATATAAATTTTTATTTACTTATACATTTTACTAATAAAATGGCAAAAAATTGTATTTAAACAAACATATATAGTTCAAAATAAAATGTATATAATGTATGTTGACATGATAAATGTATATAAATATAATAAATTAGAAAAATATATATACGCGGCAACAATTTTTTATTTATTACAAAACATGTTTATTTTGTAATAAATAAATGTGTAATAAAAATATAAAATAAAATGTAAATAAAATGTAAAAATAAAAATATGCATATTATATATAAATGCAGTGAGACATACTTCTAGATTTTATTTTTTAATATTTTAATAAATTATCTGTAATTATGATATAATTACAATTATGATTAAATTACGTAGAGAAAATAAGAAAAATATATATTAATGTTTACTCTCACCACTTTTCGACTGTTCCTTCATGATGAACGAGTAATCGTAAACTGAACATCTCTTACTGAGACGAGTCTGTTAAATGTTCAGCGCGCAGTATGTAGAACGAATCTCGACCCGGCAAAGTATATAGATGTGAAAGGTCGAGATAAAAACTGTCCCCCTCTACATCTTTAAGTACGAGGAAGACATTCTTTGGGTCATCGCTTATCTTTCATGGGTCGGTCACGTCGATGCAAGTCTCGTTGTCAACAGAAACTCATCAATTTATCTCGCTGCTTGCTCAATTTTTAACTATATTTAACATGAGAGGCAAGAAAAATTTAAAGAAAAAAAATGTAGTTTAAATTTATGTTATATTATTTATTAGTTTAAATTATTAAATTTATTACATAATATTTATAAAGCTTGTTATATAGTTCATTATGATGCTGTAAACCGAAAACAATAAATTTGGAAGTTATTATCTGCATCGGATCAATTGCGTGTTATTTTTTTTTTGTTTCTTTTTTTAATTATCAACATATGCATGAGATTTGTTTATAATAATAGGACTTAACGCGATTGCTTAAGTGATTGGAGTGATTAAAATCATCTCAATTACTCATTGTAATAACTAATCTCAGACGTTTATTTGTTTGGTTAATTAGAACGTTTATTTAATTAATCAATATCGCTCGATTAAAGAGCGTATCATTCGTGGAACGGATGATTGACATTAGAATATATGTATGTATATCAGGAAAAGAAAATATTTTTATCTCCGCATATATATACAAATAGTTCGTCTTATTTATGTTTCATATTATATATTTCCACTTCTTACTATATATATCGAAAATAAGTTTATACATTTATATCATATTTATATAATAAATTATTTTCTTGCGATAACAGATTAAATCTGGAAAATATAAGACATATCGATCAAAGTCTGGCTATAAAACTTCTGTATGTTTATTAAATAAACAATAAAGTAATAATTTTTATGACAAATTTTGAATTTTTTATTGAAATATATTATACACGTATAAATGCGTATAAAAAATATGAACGAGAGTATTTGTTTAGATATAATATTGGAAATATTTTTTGAAATATATGAATAAAAAAAGATAACGGAACATACAAAACAGAGAAAATATTTATTTAAATTTATATTTAAATATTGATTTATATATATTGAAAAATTAAAATATTAAAAACTAAAAAAAAAGTTATAAAATAAATTTTAAAAATGCACAAAACAACGCACAGAATATTATTCTCGTATAATCAACCGACGTATTTTGCTCATACTTTCAGTCTATTTTAATCTGATCGCAGTAATTCCTGGCCAGGCAGTATATTAAGTCTATTACCAATTGCGATATGATTAGCGCGATATGAACAGACGAAAAATGAGGCTATATATGGGCAGCGTGTGATTTGAATACTGCCATTTCCGCCGATGAGATTGATTAAAGAAAAACTGCGTACTTAGGGTTCCGTCGGATGTGATAAGGGAACCAAATAGCCGGCACGCGAGCCGCAACCGGCTGTACTCAATAAGACCGTTTTTACTGAGCGAGCAATGCTCTTGAGTTAAGCTTTCTATGACGTCACTGGTGAATTCAAGACACAGTGACGTTGTAAAACGAATAGAAAAGAGAGGTCAAGGCGTATTATTCAAGTATATATCCTTCATGCAATCGACCAGACGTTAGAGCGCTCTTATCAAACTGGAAACGTAGACCCCGCATCATAGAAGAAAATAAACGAGTTACTGCAAAAATAATTTATAATATCAATAAACGCCTTGGAATAACGATGATCTTTCCGGATATTTTTCAAGAAATATAAAAATAATAACATATATAATACGATATTATTACATTAGGGAGTCAAATTTAACAACACAATATTATCTTTAAAGATCTTATTAAACAACATAAAGATAACAAAATTTTTAGTAAATATTTAAATAATGTATTTGTAAAATTAAAATATTTTTTATAAATATTAATATGTTTTGAGCATATGTTCTGTTTGGATATTACTGTTACCTTCATCGCATGTACACTCGCTTGTTCGATCAAATGTTTGAAATTGATCTAATCATTTTACATTTTTACGCATCAAGATTGGCATCAAATACGATCCATATGTAATTCGTCCAATTAATCTTAATTTATAGTTCCGTCTACGTGTCGCCAAGTACTGAATCATCGGGTGGTCATATTGTGGCCATGTATAGTTCACGTCCCGAAGCTTTTGTTCCTTATGAGTTGTACCATAGGCAATTCAGTGCCTATTCAATGCTGCGGTACTTGGTTGACGAACATTATGCGTCTTGCCAATGCAGATACGAGGACTCATTACATTGACCTTATTAGAAATTAATGTTCTTTTATCAAGGATCTCAAGATCGACGAGACAAGGCATAGTTTTCGCCACGGATTGCTATCGAGTTTAATGCTTTTCTTGCTCGACAGAGATCAATCGAAAAAGAAGAAAAATTGTGCATAGAATATTTTAAATTTTCGCGTTTTCTAGATTCGCCACATATATTATTTTAAATAAATTTTGTTATAATGATACTATAAAAACTGCTGCCAAAGAAAAAACGATTTCACAATTTTGCTTTATCGTGCTTGCATTTATAGTTGAAATTGCAATTTGAATACTGCTCTACGAGCAACCTCGTGATCTTTTGTACCCTTCTACACCTATACAATCTCCATTTATATGACCTAAGCAGAATTACTACTTATACTATGTGACACAAATACGAAAAATCAGATTAAAGAAAATTCTCTTTTTAACGATCGTAGTAATGAAGTACTAATCTTATCATAATGTGTGATTGACAATTAATTGCTTAAGTAGATAACTACATCTTAATTTAATTATATGATTAAAAATAATACAGACTTTTTGTTTTTTCTAGATATAAGAGTAATTAATATTTTACTGTCTCTGAATAATTAATGCAAATTTTATATATGATATGTACATTGGTAAAACACTGAAAAGGCGAAAATTTTAACTTTTGAACATATGCTGACTATTACTTATCCTAAACGCAATTTTCACGATTTCACAAAATGCTTGATATAAAATTTAGCTTCAAATTAAATTCACTAATTTAGTTGTGTAATTATAATATTTATTAATTGTTAGTAACTAATATAATAGTAAAAATAAGGAAATAAACGGCGTAAGGAGCAAAGCGCAGTACTTAGGGCGCAAAAATCAATGTTTATTAATTAATGATGATAGAGAAAACTATAAATTGCGTACATTTCGACCTTTTTTGGGGTCATCTTCAGCGCTATTTACCGGTCATGAAATTAATTAAAAAATAAAAATTATAAACAACAGACGCCGGAAAGCACGACAAATAACGTTACTAAACGTTAATAAATATCGTTTTTTGCACCCTAAGTACTGCGCTTTGCTCCTTACGCCGTTTATTTCCTTATTTTTAATTTTAACTAGCGGAGCATTTCCTTCTTGGTATTTTTGATATAATAGTAACTAATATTAGTTAATAATTAGAAGTATCATCAAATAAAAAAATAAAATTTTTGTAAGATATCTCAAACTAAAGTTAAACAAAATGTATATATATATATATGTATATGTATATACATATATACAATATAAGTTAGATGGTATGAAAAGTAGTAAGGAAAGATTTGCATATATTTTCTCATAATACATCTTTCCCGATTACCATATGCATTACTGCTCGACACTATAATTTGTTAACCAAATTGCAAAAAATTGTCGACATATGTATATGTATCTTGATATATTAATATATTAATATATTGATTCCTTAATTTGTCAATATGAACGAAATCTATTAACTGAATGAAAATGTTATGCTCAAAATTAAATGGCGAAATGTAGTTTTCAAACGTTATTGAACACGCGGCTGTCACAGGCGGCCCAAGAGTACACGTAGAAACAAGGAAATTCAATTAATTACATATTTGCTGCAGACGCAGAGATGATATCAATCGATCACAATAACACGGCGTGACAAGACAAAGGTAAAGACGATGAGCGTTATAAAATCGATGTGAAATCATGTACCTAACATGTTTAAAAGCCTCAAATTTCTTCGTAGTGTGTGTAGCTGATTAATTGATTATATATACAATCAAATTGCATATTATATATTAACCAGTTACATATCTTTAAAAATCAAGATTTAATATTTTAAATAACTTTGTAAGCGTTAGTATTTTTTAACCAATATTTGGCATTATTGTTGTCACAATTCCAAAGTCAAGTTTCAGGAAACATTTTTATGACTCAATTATGATTGAAATCATTGTATATTTACTACACATTTCGTTAAACGCAGTTTCTCTTAATTTTATCTCACACTGAAAGGGGTCAGCTTGTTTTATGAGATAAGATTAAGCACTGATGAATTTGTCATAGACAAATATATAAATTAAAAAAAAAGTAGAAACTTTGACTTTATCTGTACTTTTATCATACAGATGAATCCAAGAAATCCAAATTGTTCGTTTATCCGTTATTCGCGCGGCCAGGTAACGAAGGGATGCGAAAGGTCACACGCCAACCAGATGGACAACCGATAGAGGCCCGACCTGGCTTCTTTCTTCGTGAAATGGGTCAGAACTCGCTCACGCGGATAGGAAGTGACGCTACCAAAGATCGCGGACACGAAATTTGAAATTTCAGCACACAGTTAGACCGTCAAATTAATCTTCTTACACGTTTCAATATTGTAAATTGCTGATATAATTTTATTCAAATTTAAACAGTAAAGCATAGCGACATAAAAAATTAAAACTTAAAATTATAGATGCTATATTATTATCCCTTCTTTGGCAGCAATTATTTCTCTTGATGTATTATTTTATATTATAAGCAATATTATATCATTAAGAAAATGTATATCTTGATATCTGAAATGTTAAGAGTTATAATAGCTATATCGACAATATTTTTTACGCAACAGAAACGAATTTAATATTATCAATATTATATCTTGAAAAATATATCATAAAAAATTTAATAATCTGATAAAATACTTTTAATATGTGTAAGTTTTAGTAATAATACAGAACAAGTCTGTTATTATTTTTCTTCGCTCACGATTTTTTTAAAAACAGTTAAAAGGCGTAACCAACCATTGCAATTATACACACACAAAGTCATCTTGATATTATCTATAAATTACAAAGAAAATGTAAGAAATTGTGACTTGTGGCTTGTGGCTAATAGCTTTAGTTTTTAGTGTCTCGCACTGTGAAATATCCCGGCTGTACACAAGTATCACGGACGTGTGGTTATTGTAGCGCAATAAAAAAAAAAATGAACAAATATAAAGATCTGATATTGCGGCTGGTCACACCGTAATTTTCCGTGTAATAATTTTCCGTATAATTTCAGACCGAGCTTGCACAGGAACCGATCTAGGACATTATAGAGAATTCGTGTTTGATATCTCGTTCTCTGCGTGCCCGTGACGAAAATCACTATTAAGAAAGACGTCAGCGCTGAGAAATTTAAAAGTTAGTTCACGATCTGTAATTGCAAATTGCAGATATTGTGCTGACCACCTTGGGTGAGCATAAATTCTCACTCACTTTCTGCTTATAAAACGGCAACGCGGAACGGACGTCGTAGGTTGTGTCGCAGCGATTTTCTTGCAACTCGCGTATACATATCGGATCGCGTGTTTAACATTACCCGCCCTTATGTGTCATGCGTTATATTATACAGTGTCAACGGAGGCCAAGGTCGCAAAACCGACCAGATCTGAGACTACGCAACGATCCATCGGATAGAAAGTCGATTTCAAACTTCAATCAAATCAAATGTCCATCAGAAAAAACGTCTCGCATTGTATACATGTATCGATATCTAAAAATCATTTTTTGTTAAAGGAGACCCATGGCCAATAACTATAAATCGGAAATATAAAATAATTTTTTGTACATTTTTCATATAAGTAATATCACTAAGAAAATCATTTGTTTTGAGATTTTTACGCGATTATGATATTTTATATCAAATCTTTTGTTAAGGACTATATTTAATATACGGAACTTAATGTTGTTGGGGTACAATAAAATTAGATAAAATTATATTTAAAAAACATGGTTTTTTTATGAATCTTACAAATTTATAGATATTACTTTAGATGATTTTGTAACTTAAATTGAATCCTATAGAAAGATCGGTAATAGCATATCATATGGTAGAAAGTGAACGTTGGAAAAGACGATTATGTTGAGGTGTTCGTTAAACTTGCGCACATTCTTTATCAGATTCCGACGGGGTTGCCGCAAAATGTGACGTCCGATCGTATCTGCAGAATAAGTGTTTTTTAACGCGCATGCCCAATATCATTCTATGTTTATATATGATCGCCATATACTTTATTTTTACGTTTTATGAAATGGCGTTCGTTGCCAGCAATTGTTATTTAAATGAATTTCGCATATCAAGCACGCAGCGTGACGTGGCATTTTTGTGAATTTATTAACATCTGCTTATGACGAAAAAAATTACACGTAACAAAGACACGAAAGGAATAAGGCTTCGTTCTCGATTTATGTCTAAGTCATACTTTTACGACGACCTCATATTGCTCGCTCCGATTGGTCATAATTTATCACCTCGCTCGAAATTAGCAATTTTTTATTCCTGTCCGTAGCTTGTAAAATATTAAGATAATATTAAATTGCAATGAAAAATAAATTGTTTGAATAAAATAAAATTACAATAAAAAATAAATTATTTAAATAATATAAAATTCCAGTAAAATAAATTGCTGTTTATGACTATACCATTTTTTAGGAAGAATAATGTAAATTTGCGCATTCATAACGCAGTTTAAATCATTGTGTTGCTTTACCGATATATACGTACGCACGTTTTATTTCGCAAAACTATGCGAGAAAGAGATTTGTGTTGCCATCTACCAAAGGAATCATAAACTTACTGTTTCAAACAATAATTCATGTCAGTATAAATTCAATTTTTCTAAAATATTAAAATTACAGAATTATTTAACATATGTTATAAATATTATCATCACCAATAGCTCTTATAAAATATATTTTAATTCATACTTAAAAAATTGTATGAACTTTAATTAAAATTATATTATTATAAAGTGTAAAAAAATTCATTATTAATGTAAAAATATAAACAATTTCTTTGTTCATATATCAAACTTAATTTGATAATAATCGATAGCAATAGTCAGTAGGAATTCCAATTAATATTACAAATTTTATTTGATTATTTTGTATTATTTCGATCTGACATTAATTTTGCCTAAAACATTATATCAAAATATATTGCACCCTTACATGTCCTGCATATGCAGGAGATTAAAATGTTTATGTATACAAAACTCTTCCTGCATATCATATCATCTTACTTTACAAGATGTGACACATGAAGAATCCAATTTGGACAGTAGCCAGAAATTTTCCGTTTAAAAGCTCGAATGCACGTTCACTCGGGAATGCAATTATCATTCGTTGATATCTAGACTGACCTGCCTGCAAATTTGTAGAGGGTAACGAATGGAAAGTTCGCGATAACTTCCGCGGAAGTTCGCTGATGTAGAGAACAGGTTTTTCTCTTTTCTTCCAATATTTTGTATCAATATTTCATTATTAATCGTAAGTCAATCTATTTTATATTTCTCATTTATATAAATTTCCTTGTTTTTTAAAAAAATATTAAAACGCGAAATAAATATAATATCTATTAAATACAAAAAAAAATGTCATTTAATGTACCATTATATTATTCTATACAAGTATCATTCCAAATGTCTTATTCTTGCAAAATTAAAGATTAATATATGAATTTTAAATGCTTATAATTAAATTTGAAAATCAATACATTAAGTTAAATAAATTATACATATTTTTTATGACAATATATATTGCATTATAAAAAAATTCTTTTATAAAATTATATATTTAGCTTGTTACTGCAATAAACAAGTATATATTCTATCTCTCTGTGCCGACTAACATTATAATAAAAATGCTCTAAATCTAAGCAACAGGATATATTTTGTGCACTTACTGTATTAACCAAGGGTAGCTTTAACCAAACGACAGATTGAGACTAAAGGGCACGATACGTTCGAAGGGTTGATGCGTAAAGGAGAAATATACGGCTTACCACCTAGCGACGCCAGTATCGATCAGTCCCACACGCGTACATTCTAACTGCGTCGGGATATTTGGCGACGAATATCTCCATGATTATCCATCCAGATCAGATTGTATTTCCCTTTAAAAAAGGGGAAAATTCTCAACTATAATCGGCAGCCTTTTTTAAAGATTCAAGATATCCTACAGGTGTATTTACATATCAAATACAACAAAAAGATAAATATGATTTAAAAGAACTTTTTAAAATAATTATTTAATTTATCAAAATTATAGACAACATTATATTGTATATGATATTTATATATATATAAAAAGAAAGAAAGATTGTATTTTTACATTACATTAAACAATTAAAAAAATATTAAAACGCGAAATAAATATAATATCTATTAAATACAAAAAAAAATGTCATTTAATGTACCATTATATTATTCTATACAAGTATCATTCCAAATGTCTTATTCTTGCAAAATTAAAGATTAATATATGAATTTCAAATGCTTATAATTAAATTTGAAAATCAATACATTAAGTTAAATAAATTATACATATTTTTTATGACAATATATATTGCATTATAAAAAAATTCTTTTATAAAATTATATATTTAGCTTGTTACTGCAATAAACAAGTATATATTCTATCTCTCTGTGCCGACTAACATTATAATAAAAATGCTCTAAATCTAAGCAACAGGATATATTTTGTGCACTTACTGTATTAACCAAGGGTAGCTTTAACCAAACGACAGATTGAGACTAAAGGGCACGATACGTTCGAAGGGTTGATGCGTAAAGGAGAAATATACGGCTTACCACCTAGCGACGCCAGTATCGATCAGTCCCACACGCGTACATTCTAACTGCGTCGGGATATTTGGCGACGAATATCTCCATGATTATCCATCCAGATCAGATTGTATTTCCCTTTAAAAAAGGGGAAAATTCTCAACTATAATCGGCAGTACATATCTAACTAATGAACACAAGCCTTTTTTAAAGATTCAAGATATCCTACAGGTGTATTTACATATCAAATACAACAAAAAGATAAATATGATTTAAAAGAACTTTTTAAAATAATTATTTAATTTATCAAAATTATAGACAACATTATATTGTATATGATATTTATATATATATAAAAAGAAAGAAAGATTGTATTTTTACATTACATTAAACAATGTTACGCGTGTAATACATATGCACTTATAGTTTATATAAATTAAAATAAGAGAGGAAAAATATATGTCATAGAAAAACTTTATTTTATAATTAGAATTCTCTATGCTAAAAAGTTGTTTTACAATGTAGCAAATGGTGATATCGATCAGTCGCGTTTCCTTCTATTTATACATGTAGTATTTAAATAGATTATTTTTCCATGAATATATTAATACGTTAGTCTTTTAATACGTTTTTCTACTTTCGCAATTAGAACATTTTATAACAATTACAGTTTATCTACAATTTTTTTTATAATCACATATGTATATCACTTGTTACAAATATGTCACATCGATGGAAAAGCACTGTTTCTTCATGCTGTAGAATATTTCATTCATATTTACTTAAAGCTCATAATAAGCTTGCGACATGCATTTCACACACAAGAGAAATGTCATTAATATTTAATAACAAATTGATTGGTTGACTTTGAGTCCGCTATTAATACAGACAACGATCAGCTGAAATATTGATTGAATAACCAAAACGCATTTTTCGTATTTCAGTCGTTAATTTTATTGGTAAACGGCTGTCGATCACCCATGACATTTTGACATGTACATACATGCAGCGTTGAAAGGTCATACGCGAATGACGGTCTACATTCGCTATTATTATGTTAGTAAAATTAGAGCGTGCTACAAACGATTGTAAGAGAAAAAAGGCAAGGAAATGGCAGAGGCGTGTGTGTGGTGTGTGAATTGCAACGAAAAAAAAAAGAAAAATTCTCGCACCGCTGAGCTGCAATGTGCATGATTATTAGGTTCAAAAGACTTAATGCACAAAGGCCGCTCAAGGCTGCAGGAAAAATGGATGTCGCGGGAAAAAAAAGGAATTTGTGTCTTTGAAATAAAAGACGTGTGTATTAATTCTTGAACCACACTAGAAACTAATATAACTTAAAAACAATAAAAGTATGTTCTTACAAGAAGATCGATCGCCGGAAGTACCAGAAGTGTAAACGTCTTTATGGTAACCTCGGTTATCATCTCAGTGTATCAACGCAACTGATGTCGTTCTATAAGGGAGATTAACAGGATAATTCTTGGTATATATTCAGAAACATCATTCTATCTGCACACAACTATTCAATCATGACTGTCCTTCACATAAATCGCATGATAATGCACGTTTCGTGCACCTATTGCTGTATAGCTATATGCATTAAATCAGCAATTTAAAAGAATTGAAATTATGAAAGTGATATCAAAAGAAGCTAATATGGCATGTGAAGTACATTTGAATTAATTAAATAATTAGAAAATTATCTTAATTAATTCAAGAATAAAAAAAACATACAAAAATATCATAATAATAATGATTATTTTCTTACTTATTTGTATTATAATATATATTTAAACAATTTGATAAATTTATTCGCGCTTTTAAATATCGTAAGCATATTGAATTCAAATTCTATGTTTTTATAGAGAAAAGAAAAAATTTAAAGCATTATCATTTCCTATCATTCATTCAAGATAAGATCAGATTAAGTTTACAATACTTTAATTATACTTTACATATAATTAAAAATGCACTTAAATTGATTTCAAATATCATATATTTCTTAATATCATATATTTTCCCCGCATCAAATATGTTTTCATCTATTTCCAGTGCGATCGTGCGTGCTTCAGATGGGTTGGACATAGATTATGGCATTCCTCTTGGGGTTTGCGAATTCCCAAATGTAATTTTTGGTACTTTTAGGATAGGAAAAAGATACCGTAAATGAATACAAAGTAGCTTATTTCTAAATGGAAGTATTATATTCTTTTAATAGAAGTAATAATATTATATGTTTTAATATATATATATTAAAACATCCCTTGTCTAAAAAACTTGTTAAGATTTTATTATAAAAAATATGTTACAAAAATATTATTAGATATCACATTAGAAATATTATTATACATATAGACATAGATTAAGAAACGATGGAATTTCTATTTTTCTATTATGAAGTCTTTATTTCAATCGTAAAATGTATGGAATATATACATAATACACTTTTTCATATAAACTTATTGTTACAATACTTATATCTCTTTTTATAATTATTTATGAATAATTTAATTAATTGTTTATTTTAAAAATTTGTTTAATGTCGATTATTCACCAAATTTGTTAACAATCCGATACTTTAACATTGATTCAATTCTTTTGTTATCTAAATAAAAAAATAAAGATATTTCATTAGTCATATTTTTCTATTATACATATATTTTATCAATAAAATATGCAGTGATTATCATGCCAATTTATTAATACAAAGATTGAAAAATTAATATAAACAAATAAATTTAAGCAAATCAACCTGCACAGAAATTATATGATACGCGCGCATATATTTACAGTTATTATTGGTAACGGATTTCTTATTAAAGATTATAAAATACTTACATTTTTCTCTATTTTTTGATAACATTCATGTTTTCCCATATATTCTTCGTTTCAATGATGATCGTGATGATCATGATGATTATCTTCCGGAGTCGGTTCATACATATTAAAGAACCCTATGCACCAAATGCAGAAAAATAGTAATAGCAGTAGCCAAGTTATAGAATTAAATCTGTTCCACCCGAAAATAATATGACGAACTGAATTAAGTTGACGTATACGTTCATTTGATTCCGAATAACAAATTGCTGCACTACTTTGATTGTCCGCCATTGTGTCAAATATTCCTATGTTATTCGACGACTGACGAAATATTTGAAATTAGTGACAGATTCATAAAGACACCAATTCTGAACGGATATCGTCATAAGGAATAAATTAGATTAGATTAGATAATATTTATTGATAATTTCCGATTAGTTGCGATTGTAAAACGTTCATCTCGCAGATATGCGCTTATCTATTAAGGAAAAAAAAATAAATTAAATTAATATCAAGATGTAATTGTTATTTCCTGAGTTTGTTATTATGTTAGATATTAACGTTACGATTTTTAACTCGATATATTACTTTATCTCTTAGTCAAATAAAAAACTGCCGCATTGACCAATCTCGACAGAGTCCACAAAGATATATATATGTACAAAAATATATAAGAGTATATTTTATAATATGATATATTATTAGCCGACTTCTTATAAAAAAAAATATATTAATTGATATAATTTATTGTTAAAAAAAAATTATTAAATTTTGATTTTTGAAAGATATATTTACGAGCAACAATCTGTATTGTCATTATTAGTTTTTTCCCACGCAAATAACCAATATCCGACAGCTGTTCCAACTCCAATGGCGATGCAGAGCCAATAGTTGTACGTCATAAAAATAAACATGATAAAATAGGCAAGCACTACCTGGATTACATGTAAAAACGTTTGCAAAAAATGCGCTTTGGAGAACAACAATGCACTGTAATAAACATGTAATAAATATTATGCTAAAATTGTAACATTTTGCAAAAATAATAAAGATTACACACATACTTCCTAGATCTCCTTTGGTTCTTCTTAAGAAACATCGTGCGCGCAAAAAGAAACTCGCTGCAATGCATGCATGATTGATTGCTCATATTTTTATGCGTAGTTAATATTTCACTCACCGATAAGATTTTAGTCCTTCGTATAATGCAGTTAGCAGAATAATGCCAATGACAGAACTAATCATTCCTGACACGTTATTTATATGCCAGCCGTTAAACAGAATCGTCTCCTCGACGCCGCCGTGGAATGTCATCTGCAAGATGCACAATCGTTGTAATTACGATAATTATAAATAAAACGAGTACATAAGTACGAGATAAAGATCCCAACACTTACACTATGCATCTTGCCTTAGAATATTACTGAGGTAAGAGCCAGCACGCACTATTATGAAATTGTCGTGCGAGAAACATCACCTTATCAAATCATAGATATCATATCATGCATTTATCATGTTTGAAGTTAAAATGCTTATCGGAAAAAACAATTTTTTTAAAATCCATATAATGTGTACATTGTCCTCATTTTTTTTATCTAATAAATTCTGTTGATTTAAGATTGAGTTTAACTCAAACATTTATTACTAAACTCTATGTGTGTGAGACAATTTCTAATTAATTATTGTAAACATAAGTAATGATATATATATAGTAATAATAAAAATTACAATTCGTACTATCTCTTTTTTATTTCTTATCGTGCACAAGAGAAAAATTATACTGTCTCTTTCTTTCGTAAAAAAGTCCCCCCTCTCCCCACCCCTATATACTCAATCCAAATATTTTACTTTTATATCAATTTTTCTTTTAGAGATCTCAAAATATGTATGGTGTCACCAGCTATGCATTGTATAGCTTTTAACTAAAAAAAAAACAGAGATTCAAAATTATAAAAAAAAACTTTAAAAGGATATATTAATTTTGTTTTTTATTTTTTGTTGTTTATTTTTAATATGATATAAAGTATTTATATATGTATACACAAAAACTAATATAAAAAAATTATCTCTCAAATGATGTTTATTATAGAAGCCTAGGTTCTCGCGATGAATAGCAATCGCAAGTAGCTCAAAGTGCATGTTGTAGTATCTTATACAATATGTTCCTAAACAATTTTCAAAACGTGCAATTTTATTTTGCATTAATAGTAAATTTGAGCGTGAAAAGTAATTTAAATTATTAACAGATTCTCATTTCTATGCTACTGATACTTTTACGAACATTTGCCCAACTAAAATTCAAGTTTTAAATTGTAACGTCATCATGATGCATGTTGGCACTGCTCACGGTTATATACGCCGGACGAAATCGACGAGTGGATTCGGTACGTGCCGCGACTACATGATATCGTCGGCGAGCTAAAATCCTTCCTGGCTCCTGGTCGTGAAGGGCCAAAGAGTTCTGGATGTTAAGTAAATCGATTTCTCCCCTTTCTCTCCCTCCATCTCTCCGGTTTTCTCCCCCAAGTGCATACGCCGCTACCATCGTCACCCCTTACCGCCCGACGATCAGCCAAGATGCCTGCCCTGCGTGAACGAGACGGGCGCAACCTGTGGCTGATCCTGACCGGCGCGCCTCTCCGCGTACGGAAATTCAGCCACGCTCGATTCTCAAAGCGCTTCCACTTCTCAGTGCCATTCCTACCGTGCGACCGTTTGCGTCGTCAGCTTCTTGCCGAGAAAAACCCCGGCCCGCCGACGTGCGCGACGTGCGGATCATCGTCGACGACGACGGCGATGCGCGTCGGATGCGGATGCATCATCATCGCAGCGAGGGACAGATCGCGTGCGGAGCGTCGCGACGCAGCCTCCGGGGATGATTGTAAGGGATGCCGGCATTTCGGAAGTTGTCGCGGTAAAACTTTAATATTGACAATGCAGCGATCGCAAGCTTAATGAGTTGGACGCATATGGCAATAGAGTGTCAAAAATGTGTCGATATTGTCGAGGAAAGTGGCAACGGCTAGACCGCGAGTGAGAAAGAATTGCGTTCGTTCATGAAGAATGTGTAATTAGCGACGTTTTGTGATTGGTCGCGATGAACATCGGCATCGGCAAAAGATTTCTCCTCAAACCGGATGTCGAATATTGCTCTAATCGATGTTGGATGTAAGAGAAAGGTAAGTGTTTTTTCTTTCCTTTTTTCTTGTAATTTACATCAATTTAAGAGATAATTAATAATTAGAGATAAATCTAATAATTATTTAGTCGTAATTATATGCGAACCGTATTATATGCAAAATTAAAAATTTGTATTCCGATATGTTATGCAAAATCAATAAATGTATAAGATAGAAGAACTAGTTAGTAACTAAAATATTATCATGAACTTTGAATTGCTAGTATTTAACACTTACTCCTATGAGATAGCGTTACAGATTTATTAGCATTCTTATTCAAACGTATCTCTCGCTAAAGAGTCAATATTTTATGACGAAATACGCTGTGTTCAAAGAGATCTTCTCATCTTCTTAAATGTATACACGCGCTAGCTTGCATTTGGATACGTAATCTTTAATAAAATTGATAATTTCAGTTTATTTTTATTCGCCGATAATTTGTTTCCCGGATCTTTGTTAAAAAATTTATGATAAAAGAATAACAATATAGATCTCTAAATGAATAATATTTATTTAATTCATTAATGTATATTGTATTAGATATACATGCAAAAAAATATTGAAATAAGTATAGTTATTTTTCAAGATATTAATTAATTTTTTAATTCTCAAAAATATTAGTAAATATTGAAAAAAATTATAGCATAAATTTTTTTAATCATCTAATGTTGCAATGATAATTTTAATCCTGTTATAATTTGTTTTATAATTCTATTTATTATTTTAATTAAAAAATTTATACATACATTTTTATAAAAAAGATTCGAAAAACTTACACTTACACATTATTAATTACATATCATCCTAAAATAATATATATTATATCTTTCTATATTTCCTTAATAAAATCCAAGACATAATAATATTTTATATACAATGCATTATATACTAAATAAAATAATTTTCTAACATAAGACCGTTTATGTAACAGGTCGAATGAAAACCATTACATACGCGTCGTCCATAATAATTAGCATAAGTCAGAGCATAATTGCATTTAAGTTCCGCGTAGACCTTGGCACAGTACCATATGTCTATTTACGATAATCATTAACAATTTTAATACTAATTCTAATATTCTCGTTCTTTATTTACTCGACAGCAAAAATGAGCGTCACTTGTATATTATATCATGTTTATAGAAATTCTGTATTAAAGAAATCGTCGAAGCGCAAGTGATTACAAAAAATATATTTAAATCAAATTTTTTTATACTAATTACAAAAATTCGATGACAAATCATTATCCATTTATTTTTACAGCTTCTCTTTCGTACGCGATTTTCAGTATTAAAATATATACATATCTATATAATTTTATGTAATATATTATCATTTTTCTTGAAATATTTCTGAGAAAAAGATTCCAAATTTGTCGCTCTAACGTAACAATGCGCAGAAAATCAAATTTATAATAAACAATTTCAAACAATTGCAGTTATTACAACTTAAATGTTAAAATCAAATTAGGCTTTTAATAATTCAAATAATATCTAAAATCAGAAATTATAAATACTGTGTTTCGATATTTATGCAAAGAAAAATATAGTCAATAAAAAATAACAAAAATAATACGAATCACTTTACTGCGATTTAAAAAAGTATAGTAAAGCGCATAAATGTGCGAAATTTATCAAACTTATAAAGACAGACTTTGAAATGTTTTGTTGTAAATATTCTTTTTTCTTCTTCTATGATTCTTGTTATGAAAAGATATTTATTCTGAAAGTATTGATCCAATAGTGAAGCTTGACAAGAATAACTCTTTTGCCTCTGTTGCAATATCTTTTTGAAACAGCTTTATTAAACTTACGAGTAAAGAAATTGTAATCAAATACAATACTCAATTATGTTGCAGATTTAAGTTGATTCGACGTGGAGCGTCGTGTTCAAAGCGATATCAGATATGGAATAGAAGACTGATTAATTACTGTCTATAATTTGTAAAAAAAATACATCCACATTGCGAGCTTCTTAACGTATAATTATATTACGTGGCATTGTACGAAGACATATATTTGATTCAGGAAAAACAAAACTTCTTGATAGCGATCTCATAATAGATCTTTCTACTTTAAATCAACATAGGATCACATATGAAGAAAGTATTTGGAGTACCATTAATTTTTATTAGTTAGTGCACTACCTCAATAAAGGCAGGTATATTTGATTGCACTTGTCAGACCACCATATTCGTCGACCATTTTTATACGAAACCTCTTACAATGTAGAAGTAAAATTGGTTGTTGATGCCGGCAAACGCAACATATCGCAATATTGGGACCAATGCACATGCTATTGATATAAAACGTCTGTGTATGTACAGATATAAATGTGCCGACGTAAAGCCTTAACTGAAAGCTACGACTAACAAAAATAGCTCGATATAATTTTTGACATGAGCACTACATCCAGCATAAGAAAAGAGCGATCGATACCGTCGTAAAGACGGGGAAAGATGGCAGGAAAGGTCTACGGTTTCTACGTTTATTTTCTTAAGTGTACGATGTAAAGATAATTGCAAGGCGCCAATCATTAGCGCAATCTTGAGACATGTCACTTAACAAACAAAGCATTTCGAGAAATAGAAGAAGAAGCTTCTTCCGCGCGTAGTTCCGCCTTTGCCGAACGAAAAGTTGGTCGGAAATAGAAGACAAGGTAGAAAAGTAGAAATAAAATGCCGAAAGGAAGTTCAGGAAAGGATAGCAGTGAGAATATCCAACTGGAGCCCCTATCTAGGGCCTCTAGGCAAAACGAATCTGCCGACACCACAGAAGACGTAAAAGCACCGCTAAGACATACAAGAAAAACATGTGATTTAGGTACGTATAACATGCGTTATTTTGCTAAATTTTGGTAAGTTCTTATCGTATGTGAATATTTTAAAGTAGTATATGTTCACGTTCGATATGCTTATGTAAAATGTATTATATATAAAAAAATTTTTGTGTGCTGTATCCATCAAGACACAACTGACGAAAAGCTGATTTTTAATGAAAAAAACAAAATGCGTAGAATAAATTTTATTGATGGGTTGCACAATTTTCAAGAAAAATAATTAATTTAAAAATTATATGTCTATATGTGTTGTATATTTGATTATATAGAATATATATAGCTTGGCACGATTTGCTGTACTTACTTATGTAAATCGTATTCTCCGCTCACGTGACTTCAGTGACTGTATTATTCAAATTTGGTAAATTCTGAATATATATGAATATTGCTTAGAAAGATGTTTGAGATAGTTTTCTTTTGATGTTCTCGCGTGTTCACTTAGACTTATGAATGCATTCAAATTCGCAAATTGATGTTCTTCGTGACTTGCTCTCGCTATGCAAAACTTCCGAAATTAACTTCCGAAAATCTAAAGATAGGTATTATCTTAAGCGAAAAAAAGATATCGGATTTGCGATCTCTTCAGAGTAATCTCTTCATAATTTATTACATCTTAATTTCTTTTTTTACTTATTGGCCGCGTGTTTAATTTATTACCTAAAGATGAGCTACCAATAGTACATGTTACAAAATTGAAGTGACTGAGAAAAAGGTCAATGTTTATATAAAGCACCGATCCTTTTGGGACACGTAACTTCGACGAACATATTCCAGCCGGAAAGTTCATGAATGTTTCAATGTATTTCGTCTACCGTCGCGAACCCATTTGACCAGATACAAAATATATTTCGAAGCAGTGCGAGAGAAAGAGAGAGAGAAAGAGAGAGAGAGAGAGAGAGAGAGAGAGACTCACTACGTTGAATAATTTATTATTTGAGTAATTTATTTTGTACAATGCCTATTTTTTGCAATCGAAAAATCTAATTGGAAGGAACCAACAGGCCAAAAGCGCAACGGGTCATAAGTTCAAAAGTTCAGTTGTTTATAGACATTCTTTCCCCGTCAATACTCATCAACATTTAAATTCTACTCTGCGTATTATTAGCTTTTAAACTTTGGTAGATATTTTTGTGAATGTATGATTTTAGAAATGTTATTTATAAACGTTGAATTTATAAAGAATAATTCTCTTTTGTTTTAATCATATTAATAAATTTTTTATCATGTTGTCGTGTTATAAAAGTTTAAGAGTTTATATTTTATTGTTCTTTTTATTGGCTATTCTTAGTATAAATCTAAGAATTCTACAATAAAGTTCAGAATTTATGAAACTTTTAAAGGAGATAGAGGAGTCAGATGCAGAACCTATTTTTGTCTATAGCTTTGATATTATAGCTCGTACTAGTAATCTATTTTATGCGATATAGTTTATCCTATTTAAATTAATGCAGTCCAAAAATATTCTCGCATATGCATTTTTTATAAAACTAATGCAACTCTATTTCGGTAAAAGATACATTGTTTAATTTAAACGTGTATTGCTTTAAAAAAATGAATTTTTTTGTTTCTAAAAATAAGTTATCTTTTTTTTTACAAATAAAAGAAATTTATATTTTTATGAAAATTAAGTCGCCATAGAACTCATCAAAAATGTTTATTTTCTCCGAATAAAAAGTACAAATATTATTTCAATGGACTGAACATAATGTGATTATGAGAGGGGTTGCGTAGAGAAAAGAAAATCGATACGATACCCCTCTAACAAATTCTGATCCATTCGTAACTGGCCTTCGAGTTTGATCTCGATAGGGTCAGATTTCGTATATAATGTAGTTACATATATTACACTCGTTTTTTTTTTATACGTTTAAAACCTTTTATACATTTTCTCTATTATAATAATTTAAAACGAGAAATAAAAAAATTAAATTAAATTAATTAAATTTGTAATTAAAATTATATTTATATGTACAATATTATTACGTAACTATCGCACAATATTTTAACACATTTAAAATGTGTTAGAATGTAAATTAAGAAAAATTGCTATTTCATGAAAATAATTGCTTCTATTTGAAAAATTACATTTTTTTAAAATTAAGTAATTATGAAATAACAAGTAATTTTTAAAAAAATTTTATCGTGATTTGTAGAATTTCTGTATGCACGTTGTAATTTTATAGGATATATGTTTCTCTTGATCTGGGACAGGATAAAAAAGACATTTTTGTGTGCGCCGTCACGAACCGTAAAACTGAGTTGCCTTATATTAATTTTTCCCAAGACTGAAAAAGGAAAATAAAATGAAAAGAAATAGGATAGGAGCAATCTTTTGCTCTTTGAATATGAAATTTCTGTGCCGTGATATTTTAAATATATAACATAATTTTACTCTACTCAGGTATCAACCGAATATTTATATTATTTTTGTAAAATCGGCATCAAACTTATCAAATCGATATAATGAAGTATTCCTTGTTTTCAAAGGAACTCTAAAAGAAGATTATTAGATCAGCATATATCAATGCAAATTCATAATATCAAACAAGTAGAAGTAAAAAACCACGAATGCACGCGTTGGTCACGGTTGACTGCTTCCGCGGCTGATATTAGTATCACAGTGGACCACAGAAGGGTTGCAGAGGGTGAATCAGGGATGGCGCCACCGTGATGGCAATCCACCCTCGACTGACGAGGACCAGCAAAACCACCCCCGCCACCAAAGCAATCCGCCACCAGGGGGTTTGGAAAGTCGCCATTTCTGCCTAACTCTGCAGTAACTATATCCCACGCTTTAATGCCAATGAAATGTCAAAGAATGTCGCGCGTTATAGACTCGCCGATGGTGTCGGGGTACTTGGTTCGGGTTTCGTAAGCTCGCGGACCGGCAGTTTCTCGCGGTAGAATTGATCGCAGTTACATTGCCGGCGATAGTGTTGCACAGAGTCCTGATTCCGGTCGTGTTCAGTGCGTCAGAAACGCCTGCGTTACGCACGAGTCAGTGCATCCACGCCAATTAAGCCCTTTACGCGGTTCGCACGCCGCTGCCTGTGTTTTGCCCTTTGGTGCTGCTCTCTTGGATCTCGCGCGTTCTTGTCTCGCACGCGTTATCGATGATCCATCGATAAAAGATTAAAATCACCAATTGCGATCCGTTAAAAATTGCACTTAAGAAAAGGTGAACGCGGCCAAATTTCATCACGCTGTTTCGCTTTATTGGCACGACGATCGAATTTTCCGATAGCAAACTTGATAAGTTTTGAGTCGATCATAATTAATGCAGTTCGAACAAGCATTACAGCATACGCCAACCGGGTTATTTGCGGTGAATCAAATTTTTAACACCATTCATCAAAATCAAAATTCTCAATTGTCAAGCCTTTAATCTTGAGACAACGGTCTAGTGGCGAGAGCCTAATTAAGAGGAAAGCTAGGAGACAATTAATCGTCCACACGAATACTGGCTGAACAGAGAGAGCCACTCATAAAAGTCGCCTATGCCTCGAAAGACGGTCAGATAAAAGAACACGTTCATCGGAGACCGCCGCTGAATCGGTTCGCCATGAGCGAGCAGGATGTGGATGATGTTGCCTTTCTGACAGGTGAGATCTCTCTATCCAAATGGCTAACTGGGAATTAGATTGCGATCGCTTTTTAACGTGTCCGTCGTCGATGCTCTCTTCGATATTTTTAACGCGCGTCTGTGTTACACTCAGACAATTTCTTTTCTGAATGACTAGAATGAATCGACTAGATGGCCGACTTACAACCCTCCGGGCTGTGAATAGGCTATACGAGAAACACGTGCGTACGATCAATAAGAGGGAAGCTTCCTATGATCTTTCGAATTAAAGCGCGCCCACCTCGTTTTCACCCACGCGCTTGTATCGCTACCTTCCGCTGACGGGTTCCGTTATTGAGATCCGCTTGTTGACAGCAAAGATAGATGTGCAAAATGTTGATAATATTGTTTGATGATTCTATTGTATGCATATATCTATATATGTATGCGTACATGTATGCGTACTCTATATATATAATAAAATATTGCAAAAATGTACACATATAAAAATTACATAAAGTTTCTATTTTAAATAATTCATTCTTCTCTTAAGCAAGTTTTTTTTTAAAATACTACAACTTTCAATGTAACACACACTACAAAATTATTTCATATAAAATAATATAAAAGAAACTAGAGAATATCTGTATCAGTGTCTGTCGGAATATTCAAAAGTGTGTGTGTACTACGCTTGTGCCAAATATATGATATGATTTGTTGACGCGATATATAGAGTATTAAAAAGTGTACACATAAGAAATTTTTCTTATTCTTAATATTTATAAAATAAACTAAAATTATTTTTAAAATAATTAACTAAAATAAGGGCAAATCTATACGTATTTATATATATTTTCTTTTAATTTTTTGCGATACATAAAAAATGAGTTTAAGTAACAAGAAATTTCTAAGAATTAGCAAAAATAAATATAATGAAATAAACTAATTACTTACATCTAAAGTATGCAAATATAATAGTCGAATATATAATTCATTATTTACATGCATTTACTAAATTTTAATTACTTTCAATAAATACTCAAATAGTTTATTTTAAATCATATTTTAAATATGAATAACAATATAAAAAATACAATACATTGAAAATATTGTCGATCCAGTTCTCGTGGAAATCAAGCCAAGTGCACTAGCGTTATTATGCATAGCCGTGTAGCAACCTGAAATTCAGGTCAAGACTATAGCTATAAGAAAAGTGAACTTATGTACACGCGTCTAAGTATCAAATACTTTAGGGTTCACGATAACTTCGACTATAATTTATAAATTAATTTAAATCGAGTTCTATACAGATGGAAGGAACTATTGTTTAAATATGCAGTAATAATATAAAACAATAAAAATTAAAAATATATTAAATTATTTATCCCCATTTCTCTTATATTTATTATCTTGATTTATGCAGAAATAAAATGCTAATAAACTAAATTCTAATAAACAGAAATTATTAGATTATATATATCAACAGCTATCTGTAAAATTTATCCATTCAATTATTAGATAAATCACTATAAGTATGTATGGTAACGTATGCTATTAAAATGTTGATTTTTTTCTTACGAGACCTTTTTGTTTCAGAAGATAGCAATGCGGGATTGCATAGACGTAATTTTTACGAGCGCGCGAATGAAGTCGTTAGGTGTTCTGAGAGAAAGACTTATTGTGTACTTTGTATCTGCTGCTTGGTACTTCTCATTACGTCACTTATCATCGCCTTGGCACCTTTACGAAATGGTATTTAGATGTTAAACTTTCATTTTAACATATACTCACACAAATGTTATCTATGAATTTAATTTATAAAAATCGCATTTGTCACGTTCGTATACGTTTCTAATTTTATACATATACTGATTATTAATTTTTTTAGGCTGCGTTTGTTCCGAAGAAGAATCCAATAAAACTATAGATGATGAAAAAGACGCCGTGCCTCGAATGGAGAATGGAGAGGTATGCACGTTTTGATATATTATCGCGTAAAAACATTGTTAATAACAATATTAAAAACTCAAAGAATTACATAAATTTTGTTTCATTCATACATTTTAGTAAAATTTCTTTATTTAAATCAAATTATTCACTTAAATACTTGTTTAATTGAGAAATATCGGCTTTTTTCATTACATTGTCTATAAATTGATTGATAAATGATGCCATAAAATTTTAAAAATTCATTTATTTACGACAAGTATAGAAATTGAGAAGTTAAGAATTTATGGTTTAGAATATGTATTCGAATATGTGTTAAAATGAGGCAAACATATATACGATGTAGCATAACGGAAAATCAATCAACAGATGTAGTTATGACAGTATGTATCTCTCTCTTTCTTTGCTTATTAGTTATTCATATTTCATAATAACTTATTCAAGATAGCGCACGCAAATTATCGAATACAATGAGAAATCTTGCAGGTGTTTCCATGGGATAACATAAGGTTACCTTTATTCGCACATCCTACTAGGTACAATATTACAATGCATCCAAATCTTACCACTTTAGAATTTAGAGGTAAATGTAAACAGCTTTATGTTTAAATACAAAGTAAAAGATTCTTTTTTGTTTTTTTATTTAATAAATTCATTGTTTGCTTTCATTTATAGGACGAGTCACAATCGAATTTTATGTCGATGAAGAGACCAAATTTATTGTCTTCCATTGTAAAAACTTGACAATAAAGGAACAAGTATGTCATAATTGAGAGTCATATGATGTTATATGTCAATGTCTGTTCTTGTTTTAATTTTTGAGAATTGGCTTTCAGATAGTCAAAGATGGCCAGGAAGAAATGAAAATTGCAAAGTTACTCGAGTACCCGAAGCGTGAACAGCTGTATCTGGAATTGGAGGACAAGTTTCGAAAAAAAACTAATTACACACTATTTATGAGTTTCAATTCGACGCTGAATTCTACTGAATTTAAAGGGTTCTATGTCAGCAGTTACGTTACTCCCGAGAAAGAACAGAGGTAATTGCAAAATTAATTATTTTTTTTCTCAAATGCTGCATAGATACATTATTCGTATTTAGCAAAACTAAATTCTTGAATATTTTTTTCAATCTTTAGATATCTGGCCACAACTTATTTCGTACCAACATACGCACGCATGGCCTTTCCATGTTTCGACGAGCCACAATTTAAGGCCAAATTTAAGATATCGATATACAGGGATAGATTCCATATTTCGTTATGCAACATGCCAGTGATAAATACCGAGGAGGCTGGATTTTACTTGGGCACAAATCTCGTAAGTGTGCCTTTTTGTATAACGATGCAATTTAATGCGCAAGCCACGTGATCAGCATTTTGAAAGTGTTATCCTTTTTTTTTTACTGCCGATCATAAACATGACAATTCACATCATATTGCAATTATGATATTGCCTGCGAGCGACTGCATTTACATCAACCTGATCTAGAATAATACTATTTCTCAGTTACGCGACGACTTTCAAGAATCCGTGGAGATGTCAACATACTTGGTGGCCTTTGTAGTATGCGACTTTGAAAGAGCTTTTGAATTAACCAGGAGAAATACATCTGTGAGCGTGTACGCCGCAGCGCACATGCTTCCACAAACGAAGTATGCCATGATTACTGCCGCTCGTATTATGGATTATTTTGAATCCTTCTTCGGCATACCTTATCCTCTGCCAAAGCAAGGTATAGGCTCCTCATAAAAAGCATAAAGTTATTTAAAAATTATTTGTATTGCTTTTTTTTTAATATGTCGCATTTGATGAGATACATATTTTCCTACAATTTATTTTATTTTTGATTTATTATCATTATTATTATTATTATTATCTCATCATCATTTTATATAATTAGATCTAATAGCAATTCCCGACTTTGTGCCTATTGCTATGGAAAATTGGGGCCTAATTATGTTCCGAGAATCGTTCTTGATGTATGATCCACAAGAAACATCTACCGAAATAAAGGAACGTATGACCGTCCTTATGGCTCACGAATTAGCTCACCAATGGTTTGGCAATCTCGTCACAATGAAATGGTGGAATGATATCTGGTTGAACGAAGGAGCAGCGACCTTCCTCGAATATAAAGGCGTGAATCACATCTTGCCCGAATGGGGCATGATGGATTTACTCATTTTATACAAAACGCAACGAGCACTCGAACTCGATGCTCTGGCCAATAGTCATCCGATAAGCGTACCCGTTGAAAATCCTATCGATATAGAAAGCATATTCGATGCAGTTAGCTATTATAAAGGCGCTTCAATCCTTTACATGCTAGAAGGAGTTTTATGTGAGAGCGTTTTCAAACGCGGATTAAATGATTATCTAAATTTACACGCATACGGAAATACAGAGACCAACGATCTGTGGGCAGTTTTCACAAAGCATACGAAGAATGCATCTGCCAATACTGAGCTTGATATAAAAGTAAGTATATAAGTGAAAAATATTACATCGTACACGATTTTATTGCGCATATGTAATAAAATTTAAAAAATATCGGCAGACAATAATGAACACTTGGACTCAGCAAATGGGCTTTCCACTTGTAAATATCATCCGTGATGGCGATACTATCACGGCGACTCAGAAGAGATTCCTCACTTCACCACGAGATAACAAAACAAACATTTTGCAGCCCAAGTCCCCTTTTGGCTATAAGTGGTATGTTCCTTTGAATTGCTACACAAACAAAGAGCCTCCGGATCATTTAGAAGCGTGGATGAACATGACCAATGGTAATATACGCAAGATGATTATGTGAAAATTATGTATTATACATCTACTCAGTGTCATATAATATTTATTCATTATTATATATTTATTCAGTGTAAAATATATTATTTTCCTACGCATTCTTTTAACAAAAAAATTAAGATAGATATATATTTCACTTAGCGTCTTTCGAAATACCGAGCGACATCGATTACATCAAATGCAATATCAACCAAACCGGCTTTTATCGAGTTAATTACCCGAAGGAGATGTGGATGTCAATCATTAAGACTTTATTGAAAAATCATACGAAATTCAGTCCGGCAGATAGGGCGAGTCTCATCGACGACGCGTTTGCGCTTTGCGATGCAGGCGAGTTGGATGCTTCAATTCCGCTGGAACTTTCGCTTTATCTTGTCAATGAAACAGATTACGCACCGTGGGAGACAGCGCTTCGATATTTAAACTTTTGGAAGAAAAGATTAGGGGAGAGTGAAGCATACAAGAGATATATCTCATTCTTCAAACGATTGCTAAGTCCGATCACAAGATATATCGGCTGGAAAGATGAAGGATCTCATTTAAAAAAGTTGGTATAGCATTTAAACATATCTTATTCTTTACATATATATATATATATGTCTAATAGCTAATGTAGCAAACAAAACATAATTTTAAATTATTTTATTATTAATGTAGATTATTAAGGATCACAATAATGAAATCCGCTATCGAACTACAAATGGATGATGTTGTGAAATCTGCAAAGAGTCTTTTTAAAGACTGGATATCGAAAGGCAAATCCATCTCACCCAATATACGAAATATCGTTTATATCGCAGGTAAAAAAAATACGATATTTGTAAAAAATATTTATAGCATTATGATTATGGAAATATGAAGTAATGAAAATGTGTTTTTATAGGTGTTAAATTCGGAGAGGAGGCTGATTGGCGATATTGCTGGCAAGTTTATCTTAAGACAAAAATTCAAAGTGAAAAACTAATGATGTTGCAAGCTTTAGGTACTGCGATGGATCCTTGGTTACTCAAACTTTATCTTCACCTTTCACTGAATCGAACACTAATTAAGGCGCAAGATGTTAATACTATCCTAGCTTCTGTTGCTGGAAACCCACACGGACATTATCTCGCCTGGCGTCATATTAAAGCCTACTGGCCGCAAATAGAAGACTTATACGTGAATGAATCGCTCTCGATAAGCGATCTCATACGTAGCGTTGTTCCCGACTACTTTATCACGGAGTACGATTATCACGAAGTAAGAGAGTAGTCATTTTTCTAAAAGTGAACACAAAAACAAACGTGCTTAAATTTTTTTAAATTATATCAATAAAAATATCTTGTAATTATTTCTCAGGTCTCGGACTTCTTTAAACAACACAACGTTCGCAGCGGTAAGCGCGCACTGCAACAGAGCTTAGAAATGATAAAGTTTAACATCCACTGGGTAAAAATAAATGCGAAAAGTGTGAATGATTGGCTCATTAAATACTTCACCGAACCAAATCTTGTGAGTTAACCTTCGCTCGTCGGAAATGGAACAAGAATGATTCGCAACGAGCATTCAGTCGTTATGCCCTTGTGGCTAATTTTTCTACTCGTTCTTATTTATACGCGAGACACCCCTAAGATATACGTGATACAGCCTACGAAAAGTGAGACTGTTGATATTTAGGAGGTAAAAAGAATCTCAATCATTATCGTAGATATAAATTTGCAGATCAAAAGCCAACCATTTCCGTCAGCTTTGTTAGGGGATCATCTCCGTCAGGCAAAGCATAGAATTTAAAGGGCGACAATTCTTAAACGAGGATAAATTGTTTTCCTTGAAAAGATACTCTCGCTACTGTACAAAACTCATTATCATAATTTGCCTGTTTTGAGAAAGGATCCCTTAACGAGCATAAATAAAACCGAATTGTTTATATGTAATACATTATACACCGATTTATATATACACACTTTCGAAAGTATTTATTTACCGTGCACGCAGCGCGTGCCGATCTGATCACTAACAATAAGTATAAAACAAGATAATGAGAACAGAAACATCGTTGTTCCTAGGATAGTCGTTGACCTAACGTTCGGCAAATAAGGGCTAACGACATACATATGTTTACTGACATTATAAACTTTAGTCTCCCAAGTTAACTATATTTTATTATAACAAAGAGCAAACAAATGGAGTAATATTATCTCCACGTGATGTCTAAACTCCATTCCTATATGAACCATCCAATAAATTATTACTTTAACAGGGAGAGTTGAGCTTGCGGCAGATTTGTCGAAGAAAACGCTAATTATACGGCTTTATTTACGGCCCATAGATAAGTAAAGCGTAAAACTTGCAGTATTGCAGGCGCGTTTAGAGATAATAGAATTATCATGAGTGTACGAGCGATCGTTTCACATGTCTAAGTAGCATATCAATGTATGGCAAAGAGGCGTGATACGCTAAATTGCTCGGGTCTGTGCCTGTGTCTCACAAGCATCGTCCAAAGAAAATCGAGACAAGACGACGTTAAAAAAAAATTCGGCCGCGAGTCATATGGATGTATGTTAAATTAAATGTAAAAGAGAAATTGATGTACTCCGTGCGTATCGCGTATTCGTGTTTGTTAGAGGTTGCTGGAGGCGCAGGATACGTCTCGTGTGGAGTTGATTGTTCTCCATGCGAAGTAGCATAAAAAATAGAAAATTGGATATTTTATTATGAGAAAGTAAATAAATTTGTATAATCTAAACAACGCTTTATATATGTATGGTGTGCACATATTAGTATAAGAGAAACGTGTGTGCCGTGTTTGATGGACTACTTTGTAAAGAACCTAGATGCTGATGCAAAACTTATCTAGGAACTCTTGAACATCACCGTTTTTGGCATTTAATATTAAAAAATACTTATTAGTTAACAATCATATATCTTAATTTGAATCAAATCGTGTATTGCGAAATGCGACTGATACCCGAAGCAATTAAGTTTTTGTCATATTTCAATCCGCTTATTGTTTCTCGATCGTACAATTAACTGCTTGGACAATAAACGCCGGAAAATAGTGAGATATATTAATGAATATTTAACTATAGTTAATTGCTTTAATGATGTAAATTGATTTAACGTTTTATGATTAAGACTTAGAAATCTAGGTGTCTATTGTATAAAACTGAACGCATATACGAATACACAAACGCGAGGAGACTACAAAATGTATAACAATTACATAGAGAGAGCAAAGCCGAAACAAATTCCTGCTCCAATCGGATAATGTCAAATTACCCACGAACACTCTCATATATATGATATCCATTTTTATTTTTCTAATATTTTTCACTCTTGTTAGAAAAATGATTAATTGAATTTTAAATTCGCATGTTCTCGTAAACATCTAGATAAAACTGAAGCACTTTGTTAATTAAATGAAACACATTTTATTAATCATCGTCACGTTAAGAACATACAGGACACGATGTATTTTCTTACCATGAGTCTTTACTGCCATTCGTGCTTGCCATTATTATATCCACTACAAGAAATGGCATTCTCTCAATATCCAATACTTATAATTAATATTTTTCTTATTAAATTAAATCTACTAAACGGCGTGTAATTGTCTGCATTTACAAGATTTACGATTCCATGAGCTAACTGAGGGCACGCATCTATACATACCAATACATATACGTACATAACTTTCTAGCACATGGAGCAAAAATCTGTAAATAACGACAACATGAATCATTTCATCGTCCCATTAAGTAGATTTTGATACACTCCATACGGCGAATTAATGAATCGGCGCACAATTAGATATCTTACGTGTAAATAGCTTATTTTTTCACTAACGAATATTCTCTCTTGTTAAAGAGTTAACGAATGATAGCATCAAGATTTTCAAGGAAGCGTCTGCACACCGATTTGCGCGAGATGCAAACTGATTGGCCTATTTTAACATTCGAAAGTACTCGTGTAAGTGTATACGTAATTTATTCGTTATTTACATATTTACTGATCAAAATTACCACCGTTCTTAGATCTAAATTATTTAGATAGGATAACGATATCGAACGATTCAAATATTATATAGATATACATATATTTTGCTGTTTGTTAATTTGCATTGCCTTCAATTATTTGATTACTTGAAACGCAAAAAATTACATCTTATTTCTTTCTTTCATTTACATTTTAACTCTATTATTAATTTATATTTAAATACGTGTTCATTTTTTCGCATTCTTGCTTGTGGGTGAATATTCATGTAAATTTCTATTATTTTTATCTAAATAGAGTTAATATTTTTTAATATTTTTATTTTTTACATCTCTTTGTTAGCACATATCTCCTCATTATTTTTTATAGATTTTGAATCGGTTTTGACACAATATCAATTTAAATTTTAATTCTTGCGACTTTATCCATATATTGATCAGCCAACATTTTATGAAAAATTGATGTTGAAGATTTTTGATCAAATTTGACTCAATATCAATTCTTTTAAAAATTAACTCTGAGGATAACATCTTGACTATAAGCATTGACCAATCAATATTTTATAAAAATAGATACTCGTGTAGGTGAATAATATATTATGAACAACGAAGAAGATGATATTATTTAGTACGTTCAAATTTGATCTTCGGGAGATGTGCGACAAATCTCTATTTAGTTTCTATATAGACATTTAGCCTCTTGTAAACTTATGTTTTATTCTGTTTTTATATCAGTTTTATTTAAATTTTTGGTTTCCTGTAATGTTAAAATTTACATATGGTTGAAGACGCATTAATAAGTATGGAAACATTCCGTTAAATATGTTTATTACTAAATATATTGTTTATACATTTGATTAATCCGTCATGATTCATTAGTCTTACGTGAGTGAGTGATTTATCAAAACAGATACCTAACGCCGATAGACACAATGTCGATATTTTATTTCTTACTAAAAAAAAAAAAATCCATTATATCAGATCCATTGTATGTGAGATAAAACAAAGAAAAAGTGTTATATCGAAAGACTGTATAATCAAGAGTATATACTTATGTATTTTACGAAATTATGACACGATCTTAAGAGAACGAGGCTGTCTTATTCTCATATTTATGAATGAATTAACATAACAGTATATATTGTATACCGTTCTCAACTGTATATTGTTGTCATAGATATTTTGTTGTATAAAAAATATATAAGATATGTACAAGCATATAAATGAATATATTATATGTTTAACGTACAACGATGTATGCGATATGTATTTTAGATCCCAATTTATAAAAAAAAATTCAAAGCATGATAGATTTTTGAGAACAGACTGCCATAAATAAGGAAAGTAAAAACAAATGTTTTTCTTTTTTAAAGATAAATAATAAATACTCTAATATTATATTAAATAATTAAATGTTTAAATGCACCTGGACATGATCCAGTTTATTGACGAGTACCAAATTGTTCATGCTTGATAAGCACAGTAAAAATTTATATATATATTTGCATATTTATATTATAATAATATAAATAAAATATCGACCGCATTCAAAAATCGATTTTTGAAAATAGAGTCTCGTTTGATAGATTTAGAAGCATATATCTATGAAAAATAATTGTTACTCAATTATTGCGTTCACTAAATAGAGTCAGTGCCACGTGTTTGTTGGAGAACGAAAATGAAATTGACGATTGTTGCGCCGTCACTAATAAGTTTACGCATGTAACATTGAAATACGTGTAGCATCTCTACACAAAGATCCAAGTAAGATAATTTTTTAATTTTCAACCATCTCTCTCTGTACGCGATAGATATGATAAAAGAAGGCAACGGCGTCTCCTAAAAAGTATTAGATATCTATATTAAAGAATAAAAAATGAAAAAAAGATTTCATCAATGTTAACAATGTTGCGTAGTATATTGTATCGTACTGTATCGTATCCTATAACATAATCGCGGTGCAATCAAAATTTATTTACATAATTTCAACATTTAATATTTTCGTAAAAAAACTTCCTGTAATCATTATACAAACTCGAATATTAACCGGAATTAATGGTACCGGCTCATATTCATAATACGTTTTGTCAACATCAAACATCTAACATAATAGAATGCTACAAATGATAAAACTATATCGAAGCGACATCGCGTAAAGTTTTCTTAAAGTTGATAATCAAGATTGAGATTCATCTTAGGAAGACATCTTAGGAAAGAGATTGTGACGGTGAGCGGCGTAATGAAAGTATCAATCGTGACGTGCACGACGTATGTACGGTAATGATATATGTTTCCTTGCAATCGCCACGCGAGTAGTGACAGAGCTGGTCTCGTGACGGAGAAGCGAATTCGTGATAACACGTGTAGAAAACGACAATAACAAATATCGATGTCATTTCACAAGAGAAGGAGGCATGTTGCTGTCAGAGAAGCCACCGCGGATGCGATCGTCGCCGAGCAACGAGATGTCATCAATGAAGGCCATATGTCAGGTGAGAGAGAAATGCGCGTGCGTGTGAAAAATCTTGCTCACGCACAGGCGTTAAAGCCCCTGTGTGGACAAACGTGGCAACCACGCCATGCGTACACGCAAACGAACACGTGACACGGGTTAAAGTTCGTTATCGTAAATACGGTCGCGGATGTTGCAACCTCGACAAATCAAAAGGCGATAGAATACGTTGAGTCGCCATCAAATATCGAATAAATTCAATTGAATTTGTCTCTCTCTAATAGCTGTAAGAGTATATAATTTAGCAATATATAATCCCAGCTTAATAAATTATTGCGAGAAATTAACGGATTTATTTTTATTGATAAAATATACAGATTCTATTCGCACATACGTTGTTTTATTGTATTATCTCATTCGAATCAAATATCGCGTGCAACTTTGTTAAATATGACAATTATCTTTGAAAAAAATAATATATACATATCATTTAAAGACAGCCGCGGGGGGAGAAAGTTAATTGTTCTGCGAAAGATGAAAATTGGAGAGAATATGTTATGTATATTTACTTAGATCTGACTAATATTATCAGTGACACGACTTTTAATCCGTGATATTAAAATTGACAGTGGATACATCATGTTCAAAATTAGATGGCGTATTCAGTCTTAAATAAGATGCAAATATATGTGAGCTGGCTATAAGAAAATAAAGCAAGTTGTAGCTATTTTTCTTAATTTAATAGCGAGGATGACGCAACGCGCGTTGTATTGCGATAGATATATACTTGCGCGTAATTACAAAGAGATTGAGCTTTGCATCACTTTGCTTTATGACTCGTAATCAGGCCAACGGACGATCTCTCGCTGTGAAGTCGCGTGTAGGAACGTATAGAAACAGTGCACGTGTAACTTATTTGTTGGAGCTAGCTCGTGTCTTCCATATCGCAATACATTGTCTATAGTAGATAGATACATTTTAATCGGTCTACAAGTAGAACTGCATGTGCCCGCATGATACACGAGTCTCAAAGTTCGCTTGAAGCTGCAGGATCGTATTTTTTAACAAGTTTTTCGAAATTCTTTCGATTTAAAGAAACGCAGCATCATCTCTCATAAACTTTTAAAATCAAGTTTTAAATTATAGATTTTCTGTTAAAATAAAAAGTCCACTGAAAATTGACT
>NW_021851656.1:499869-533993 GCF_003651465.1 Formica exsecta | reverse complement strand
ATATTATAATAATATAAATAAAATATTGACCGCATTCAAAAATCGATTTTTGAAAATAGAGTCTCGTTTGATAGATTTAGAAGCATATATCTATGAAAAATAATTGTTACTCAATTATTGCGTTCACTAAATAGAGTCAGTGCCACGTGTTTGTTGGAGAACGAAAATGAAATTGACGATTGTTGCGCCGTCACTAATAAGTTTACGCATATAACATTGAAATACGTGTAGCATCTCTACACAAAGATCCAAGTAAGATAATTTTTTAATTTTCAACCATCTCTCTCTGTACGCGATAGATATGATAAAAGAAGGCAACGGCGTCTCCTAAAAAGTATTAGATATCTATATTAAAGAATAAAAAATGAAAAAAAGATTTCATCAATGTTAACAATGTTGCGTAGTATATTGTATCGTACTGTATCGTATCCTATAACATAATCGCGGTGCAATCAAAATTTATTTACATAATTTCAACATTTAATATTTTCGTAAAAAAACTTCCTGTAATCATTATACAAACTCGAATATTAACCGGAATTAATGGTACCGGCTCATATTCATAATACGTTTTGTCAACATCAAACATCTAACATAATAGAATGCTACAAATGATAAAACTATATCGAAGCGACATCGCGTAAAGTTTTCTTAAAGTTGATAATCAAGATTGAGATTCATCTTAGGAAGACATCTTAGGAAAGAGATTGTGACGGTGAGCGGCGTAATGAAAGTATCAATCGTGACGTGCACGACGTATGTACGGTAATGATATATGTTTCCTTGCAATCGCCACGCGAGTAGTGACAGAGCTGGTCTCGTGACGGAGAAGCGAATTCGTGATAACACGTGTAGAAAACGACAATAACAAATATCGATGTCATTTCACAAGAGAAGGAGGCATGTTGCTGTCAGAGAAGCCACCGCGGATGCGATCGTCGCCGAGCAACGAGATGTCATCAATGAAGGCCATATGTCAGGTGAGAGAGAAATGCGCGTGCGTGTGAAAAATCTTGCTCACGCACAGGCGTTAAAGCCCCTGTGTGGACAAACGTGGCAACCACGCCATGCGTACACGCAAACGAACACGTGACACGGGTTAAAGTTCGTTATCGTAAATACGGTCGCGGATGTTGCAACCTCGACAAATCAAAAGGCGATAGAATACGTTGAGTCGCCATCAAATATCGAATAAATTCAATTGAATTTGTCTCTCTCTAATAGCTGTAAGAGTATATAATTTAGCAATATATAATCCCAGCTTAATAAATTATTGCGAGAAATTAACGGATTTATTTTTATTGATAAAATATACAGATTCTATTCGCACATACGTTGTTTTATTGTATTATCTCATTCGAATCAAATATCGCGTGCAACTTTGTTAAATATGACAATTATCTTTGAAAAAAATAATATATACATATCATTTAAAGATAGCCGCGGGGGAGAAAGTTAATTGTTCTGCGAAAGATGAAAATTGTAGAGAATATGTTATGTATATTTACTTAGATCTGACTAATATTATCAGTGACACAACTTTTAATCCGTGATATTAAAATTGACAGTGGATACATCATGTTCAAAATTAGATGGCGTATTCAGTCTTAAATAAGATGCAAATATATGTGAGCTGGCTATAAGAAAATAAAGCAAGTTGTAGCTATTTTTCTTAATTTAATAGCGAGGATGACGCAACGCGCGTTGTATTGCGATAGATATATACTTGCGCGTAATTACAAAGAGATTGAGCTTTGCATCACTTTGCTTTATGACTCGTAATCAGGCCAACGGACGATCTCTCGCTGTGAATTCAAAGTCGCGTGTAGGAACGTATAGAAACAGTGCACGTGTAACTTATTTGTTGGAGCTAGCTCGTGTCTTCCATATCGCAATACATTGTCTATAGTAGATAGATACATTTTAATCGGTCTACAAGTAGAACTGCATGTGCCCGCATGATACACGAGTCTCAAAGTTCGCTTGAAGCTGCAGGATCGTATTTTTTAACAAGTTTTTCGAAATTCTTTCGATTTAAAGAAACGCAGCATCATCTCTCATAAACTTTTAAAATCAAGTTTTAAATTATAGATTTTCTGTTAAAATAAAAAGTCCACTGAAAATTGACTGTAAAATAAAATACACATTATAATTTTCTTTTGTTTTAAATAATTAATCATTAGAAAATATCTCGATTTTTAAATTTCTGATATAAAGATAAATCTCTCTCTATCTCTCTCTCTCTCTCTCTCTCTCTCTCTCTCTCTCTGACTGTAAAATATATATTTTAACAATCTATACACAATGTACATTTCTCACACAAAATATGCTATAAGTAAAAAACTGCGCAGTAATGTATAATAATTTTCCATTGTTAACAAAACATACTAAATATATAATAAAAATCACTATGTTATATAAACGTAGACATGAATATCATGACGCAGTCTTAATCATTATCCATTACCGGGACTCATTATCAACGCAGTGATTTTGCATCTTTATGCGACCTACGTTGCAATTGCTATTTACATTGCAATGGATCAAAAATAAATAATATTATTATTATTATTATAGAAGATTATTTAAAATTTCATCAGCCAAGAAGAGAATGTATTTACAAAATTGCATCGTTTTTCGCAATTCTTTGGATTGTGAGTTCGACATCAACAAACGTGCGTTTGATCTCGAAACCGCGCGCGCGCGAATTCAATTTTTCTGCGCGCGTTTTAATCGCATCAATTTTTTTAGATTTTTATTTTTTTACACTTGAGGACATTAAGTTATCATAAAGCTATGGAATTCGCGAGCAAAATGATAACGAAATAGATCACTGGCGAGTTACTTCTGCTCCGCTAAATGATTAAAGAGAACGCCAAACAATGATAATTATCGGACGCGAGCGATTCGCGCGGATTCGGAAACGCACGGGGAAATTCACGTCATTGACGCGGCCCTGACAAGTGCGCGACGTCGCGTCGGAGCGCGATTGCTGAGTCACATATCGCGAACGATCTCTCCCGGCAAGGTGCACGACGTTCATTCGGTCGGTTTCTCCGCGTATAACGTGTATACGATCGCATCACGCGTTCGCGCAAAAGTGTCTCGTACGGCAAAAATGTTTCTTCGTCCCCGCGCGAGATCGTCAATTGTGACATGAAGAGCGAATCTCGTGGCGCATAATTCGCGGGCTACTCGCCTGCTCGTGCATCCGTTTCGCGATTATTTTTTGTGTGTTTGTCGATGTATGTACGCATGTACATACATACATATATATAAGGTCATATATAAGTGTCATTATAAGAACCTGTCAAATTCTTTGTTCCCCCCGCTCATGTCAAATCGCAGCTGATCCGCGTGTGTGGTGTGTCACACTTGTCTGCTGCGACGCATCTCGCGCCGCTCGCGCCGCCAGCGCGACTCGATAGTGCCCGTGTGTACCGTCGACGATAAGGAGGTGCTGAGCCACTTATCAAAGGAATATTCGCGAGGCATGCGTGTGCGACGCGCGCGACTGCACCGCAGTTTGTGATGTGACTCGTGCGTTTTGAGGTTATTTCGGTCTCGTGTAACTGACCTAAGATACCGCTTGCTCGGGAAAAGCGCGAACCTTTTATTTTCACTCCGGCGCTACGAGCGTGGAGTCGACTTTTCGACGACTCTTTCCTCCGGGTTTCTAAAAATTGGAAACGACTGATGAGCAGACGGTACTGACTAGTGCGTTCTAACCTTAAAAACTGAAACTCAAGAATCGTCGAAATGTATTCCGTCGCGTGAACGGTGCATCGTTGTCGTTCTACGAGAAGATTCTTTGTTTTCGTGGGGATAACTTTGCATTACTTGCGTGCAGTGTCAATGAATATCTTACGGAATCACGTCACCTATTCATGATGTCAAACCTATTATTTGTACTTAACAAGGACAACAAACCACTGTGACAATACTTCAAGATATATAGAACTTTGTTTTTGTCTGTGCTGATTTAATTGGAGGAAGCTAGCAAGATGTTGTGCATGAAGAAACTGTATCGGGAGGAGCTGCTTCAATTAGCATTGCTGCTCTCCTTGCTACGCGTAGATCCAGAGTCTTATTTGGGTCTAGACATACAAACTCTCAATGTAGGATCTTTGGATCTCAATAATGGATCAGGATGGCACACGGATCACACAATTGTCCATCGTCTAATGTTTGTCCACCCAAAGAATCCAGATTCCATGCTTCTAAATTACCAGAGAGATATGTTCGAAGAGCTCAATTCATTAGGAAGATATAATAGAATGAATTCTGGTCTCAACGCTATACATGCTTATCTATTAAATATCGATGAATCAAATAGAGATGCACCATTGGCGGGTCCCAGTTTACCTGTTTCAACAAATACAACAAGAAACATGACATCTCCTGATCCGCCAACCTCTACGCAAAGTCCTGCAGAACCAATTGGCGCAACAGAACTTACTCAAGAGGTACATCTTTTAATTGATTATAAGCATAGAGATTTATAATATATGAAGATACGGCAAGGATTAGTATATATCAATATATATTGTAGAAATTGTGTATCTCTCTCTCTCTCTCTCTTTCTCTCTTTCTTTCTCACATTTTCATGTTATTAAAACTGTTATTTGATATATTTTAATTATTATACATAAATAAATTATTTTTCTTACATTACAAGGTAATGCTAATCCTTGTTTATTTTGTTTTGCTCTTATTTTATATAATAAATACAATGAAAGTTATAGGGCTACATTTTAGCATTTATATATAATATGACAGAGTACTTCAATTTTAAATATTTAGACATTTCTAAACAAAAAATTCTAAGTATTTTTTTAGTATGAATAAAACATTCCTTTATTTAGTTTATTTTTTATTTCAAAGTATATATAGTTTATTTATAATTATAAATATAATCTTTTTTTATGATGGAGAGTTTGTAGTATAATTGAGTTATCAATTTCACACACAATAGCATTAATATTTTATATTACAATTATATATAATATTTTACAATATTTTTCAACCAATAACATAAAAATAAACGTTCTTATGACGTAAAATCTGAGCGCGTCAAACTGCATGCACCAATCAGATTTAAAAATAATATTTGGCAGTGTATCTGGAACATTATTTTTCTTTGCTAGAAGCCACCGTGTTAAAAAAGTCAAAAATAGCCATATGTCGTCGCGGTCACGTTGAAAGAAATACCTGTTGAAAAGAGAACGCAATCGCTCTTTACAGCAATATAATCGCATCATGTAAATGACTTTGCGAATCCTTGTAGGCGACCTTGTTGTTCGCTCTTTGCCTTCTTTTTTGCCTATTTTTTTCTTTTTCCTTGTTTTTCTTTCTCCTTGTTTTTCTTCAAAGCATTAAATTGACTATAATTTCGATCATTTTATTAATATCAATTTAAATTGCTTTACAGAATCTTATGCGCTATTTATTTAATGATGCTTATGTTATATCTAGTTTGATCAGGCTTATTATAAGAAGTCACATAAAGAGAGAGAGAGAGAGAGAAAATAAATAGATTTAGATATCTAAAAAATTATATTTAAATTATATATATATAAAATTAAAATAAAAATTAATAGTAGATAATAATAGATTAGGTTATTTATCAATGTATTTATCAATATATAGATTGTTTTCACTTTCGCGCGCAAAATGCACATATAACAGTATACTTCCATATTTTATGCGTTATGAAAGAGCGCACATTACAAGCTATTTATAAAGTCTTAAAGAAAAAGAAAGTTTATTAGCTGATACCATAAATAGAAGCGCGTGCAGAAAAATACATAACGGATTGATGAATCACAAACTCGCTTTTCTTTGTTACACATCCCGAAAGCGTGACTGCATTCGGTTCTCCTCCGAAATTCTTTCTATATTTTTGTTTATATTTTTGCCAAGTTCGAATACACCAAGATTAGTTCTTTCCTTCGCAGGACAATGTCCTTGTTACCTATACTGGTTAATCTGGGTTAACTAATTGCAAATCTGTGTCTCCGCGTGATGGCCTTTTTTAGCAAATTTAAGATCTTTCGAATGTATTGATTGCGCAATAACGCATTAAGACGAACAACTGAACACTTCATACGATAAAAAGCACGTTATCGTCATTTGTATCATCTGCAATAAATGATAATTAATTAATCTTTCACGACGAATGATGCAATTTATACAACACATATCATGTTTTAGTAAAATTATGGACTATTTTTGGTTATTTCTGGGGGGCTTTTTTCACACAGAGTTCGTATTTATCCAGTGATTAGAACATTCATTTTTAAATTCTAAATTAGATTGTGAAATTTGAAATCAGGCATTTTAAATAATATTTATAGCATTCTTTTTTTGATATATCTTCGTGTTAAATGTATAATTTAAATCTACTTATTTTTTTCAAAAGAGTGGATGAAACTATTATATACGAAAAGTAAAATAATAATCAAAATTTTCCGAAAGAAAAACATTAAGTAATAAACTATATTTCTGAGGCTGAACGTGTGTATATAAAAAAGAAAACAAGCACATGTTTAATGCTCGATAATCTATCAATTAAAATTATATTTATTACACACATACAAAAAAGGTTTGATGTCTCTTGTAGCCTTGCAAGTACAAGCATTAGATATGCAATTGATTCGTCCAGAATAGAATAGTATCAACTAAATCTGGTTACTGTTAGAATTCTGCAATCTTTGGTAAGCTGAGGTCAAGTTAAACTATGATATCATGCATACATATATAAGTATTCTTTTCTGGATTATCTTACTAACTATAGTAAAAGCCTTCATATGAAATTTGACGCTTGCATTTGAATTATCAAGGATAGCACTGTCGATTTACGACAACATCGAACGTAAAAGTTTCTACATATTTTAACGCACCACAGATGTAGAAATGTTTGATGGTATTGTAATTATTGAGAAACTGAATTTAAATTTAATAACGTATTGTTAACAGATTGTTAACAAATGTTATATGTGTGTACGCATCTATTTATCTTTTTAAAGCTAATAATATATATTATACAGACACACAAATATGATGATCATTAAAGAAGACAGCATTCTGAATATTTTACGGCGAAATTTTGATGTATCACTCTTTCTAATTTTTGGATCTTTATTTTTGTAATGTTAAATTCAATTCAGATAAATCTGAAAAGATATTAAAATATTAATACATTTTTTTTTAATTTTGGGAAGTTGTAAATTGTCGTAAATTGCTCAATGTTTTTAGAAATATACTGTTTTCAAATGACAATAGCTATCATAATGTGTGATGCATATATTTGAAATATAGGATGATGTATGTGTGTGTAATAAATCAGAGTAAAGGCATTATATCTTAATAATAGTGATTTTTATAGGCTTCTTATAAACCATCTCAATCTCTTAGGTGGAATATCATTTCGCGAAACGTGCTTATCCATCAAATGCGATTGTGTATCGTGATAAGTAAGCATTCTTGTGTCAAAAATATTTCTGAAACGATATAATATAGTACATTGAAAAGAGTCACGATTAATATGATGCAAAGAAAAGACATCAGGAAACATGTATCTTTAACATATATTTTGCATATCAATACGTCACGTTCTTTATACTTGCCATTTATTAATTTGCATAATAATATGTGTACGTTATCTTCAAAATTTTTAGGATTTTTTATATTTGCGACGAACTTGTAATCGAAACAAAATATGAAAACTTGAAAAAATATGTATATGTAAATTAGATTCGGTCAAAGGAATTGTGACGATAACTTTACGTAATTATTTCTGAATACTGTTAACTAAATGCGATGAAAAATATACGTAAATGTATTTCCCGTACATTACCGAGAATCGTCTTGTTCCAAATTAAACATCTGGCCTTGTTCCAACACGCATGACATCAAATGAATTTATTGCATTTCGAAAAGCACTTGACAGAATTTATTTCAATTTATTTTGCGAGGGGATTATTATTCATTTTTTCCGATTGTGATTATAAATTAACCGCTACTTTATTCAAGCGAACATTTCGACAAAATATTGCCGAAAGCTTTTCGTGTGATATTCGTACGATGGCCTCGATTACAAAAATAATTGTATGCAAACGGATGGATAGGTATGCGCGCGTTAAAAATGACTTCGTGAAAAAAGAAGAACACATAAAAATCAGATGCAGCCCCGATTTCGCGAGAATTGAAACCTGTGCAAATTTCTCGTTTTCAAAGCGATATATGCATCCAGAATTAGAAATCGGTCGAGGATTTCCGAGGCGATTATTAACATGCTCATGGAAAGAGATTCGCCCTTCTGTTTCCAATTTACGCTTTACGTTAAAAACACATTGAATAATTGATGCAATGCAAATCCCAAGGTTTACATTTTATATTTTCGCAAAGCTTTTCATTGCACGCAATTTATTTTGGCCGATATTTTAAAGTCATATTTTTTTTAATGTGACATTTGTACAGATACAAATCAAGCAGAATGGTGACTCTAAATGCCGCAATAAATATTGGTGTTTTCATTGTTATTGTGCGTTGAAAATTACTATACAGAAGTATTATTAAGTATAGATATTATATATGATATTGTGTGTGACGTACAAACTTTGCCTATATCTCGTACTCATGATATTTTGAAACCATAAGTCTTCAATATTTACTTGAGTATCGATAAGTTGTAATCATTTGTGTCAATATTTTAGTAATATCTTATATGTTATTATTTTGACGATTTTTAAATTGAAAGTTACTAAAAGAATTATTTTTCTTTTTCAAGAAAATTTTAATAAGGTGACTTGGATTTTCTTTATAATTATTTTTTGGGATAATTTTCATTAATTTCCTGACAGCTATTATATGCAAATTATAGTTCTCTCGTTCAATTAAATTTTTTAAATGTTTGGAATTGTTTTTGTGGATAAAAATCGCGCGCGCGCGAGGATGAAAGAATTGGTGTTTTCATTGTTATTGTGCGTTGAAAATTACTATACAGAAGTATTATTAAGTATAGATATTATATATGATATTGTGTGTGACGTACAAACTTTGCCTATATCTCGTACTCATGATATTTTGAAACCATAAGTCTTCAATATTTACTTGAGTATCGATAAGTTGTAATCATTTGTGTCAATATTTTAGTAATATCTTATATGTTATTATTTTGACGATTTTTAAATTGAAAGTTACTAAAAGAATTATTTTTCTTTTTCAAGAAAATTTTAATAAGGTGACTTGGATTTTCTTTATAATTATTTTTTGGGATAATTTTCATTAATTTCCTGACAGCTATTATATGCAAATTATAGTTCTCTCGTTCAATTAAATTTTTTAAATGTTTGGAATTGTTTTTGTGGATAAAAATCGCGCGCGCGCGAGGATGAGAGAGTGTAGATGTCGGACTTTCCCTGGTCACATAGAAAGGCAACTGCAACCAAGCGTGTCTCGAGAGAAATGTGTGCATTTCAGTAGCAATAAATACAGATGGTCTTTGACGAATCGAGATTGGCAAACTGCCCTACTGTAATTAAAATGCATCTCTTACACGTTCTTTGTAGTGATTAAAAAAGACAATTTGAAACTGCATGATAAAATGCTTTATTGGCAATTTAAGATGAGATGTTGATCGATTTTCGAGAGTTTTGTTTATTCTATTCTAGTTTTAATACAGTTTTTAATATAGTTCTCTGAGCAAATTCTTTCATTTTCTAAAGAGTTTTAATTATTAAAATTAATTAATAAATTAATTTTGTTATTACTAAATTTCATCCGAGGAAGGCACTCTGGAGAATTCTCCGGGGTGCATTCAGAACTTTAATAAAAAATTAATTTTTTAAAAGAGATGAGGTGTGTCAACTTCATAGAGATTATTTTTACGTATTTATATGGGACGCTTTTCGATGTTCAAGATTCCCGTTTATTTTAAAACAATTTTTATATAGATCTGAATTTTGTGTGTATTTATGTTTTTTAAAGAGTTCTAACGGTACACAAAATTAAAAAATTTTTTAAATAATTTTCTAAAATTGTCTATCTTTATAAATATTATTATATATTTCTACATTTTATCAAAAAATATCAAAATATATATATATTCATTAATGTACCGATTGTACGCTTTGCAAGTATTTTTCTACAACGAAAAATCGAGAATCGATTTAATTCATTGTTTTTCCTGTTTACATACATTTTACTTCGAGACACGCTGGCTCATTACGAAATCGTTGCATGGTTTTAAAACTTGGCAAGCGAATAGCTGGTGTAAACCAGCAAGTTTTCGTTACTTCAATCATAAAAGTGATTGACCATAAAACAATGCGACGTGTTGATAAGTTAACAGTTTTTTTATAACTATGTTTTAAAAATTTGAAATATATCAACTCTCTATCCAACCAGAATTTGGTCCCTCACTATTAGATTATTATTAATGGTAAAATATCAAATTCGCAAATTACTATTGCGCGGATGTAAATAATTGTAGTTAGATATAATATATTTGCACAATAAATATTTTTAAGCATGATTGTATTATATTATGCATTCTATATGTATGTGTATGTGAAAAAAAATCTTCATTAAAAAATAATATGAGATAATGCGTGTTATGTGTGTGTACATCAAATGCAGAGATTTGACGTAATTGGCACATTTAAATATTGGATACGTACGCGTGGTTAAAAGATAAATGAAAAGCAAAGCGAGCAAATATAGAGATAGTAAAATGTCTAACCTCGACGCATTATATTGACCTTCGTTTCATAACGTTACCAAAGCTCGAATTGTGCCGACAAAGTATTTTTCTGCTAGTTTCTAAAAATTGCATTTTATATTCAAGTATTTTATATCCAAAGAATTTTGGTACAATGTGAAATAAAAATATATATTATAAAATATCTCTCTCTCTCTCTCTCTCATATATATATATATGTGTGTGTATATATATATACGCTTTACTGTCATTATTAATTATTTAAATCGTAAACCATAATGATAAATCTAGCCTGTTTCTAATAGTTATAGATTTAAAGATTTAAGATTAAAACTAAAGATTTTAAAGATTTTTACAAAGCTAAAGTTTTCAAATTCGACATTTTTTATTAATACATGATATAGAACATTCAAAAATTTTTGAATATAGTTTTTTTATCTCAAAAATATATTTTAGATCGAATAACTTCTAAAACATCTATTAGTTCATGATCTAGTATGATCAATTTGATTATTATCGGATCGATTAATTTGTATCACCTAGCGAATTTATATATTTTTATCTTTGTTTTGTAGCGCGCATCTGTCTACGTTACTGGTTTTACTATTTTGCACACGATAATGTAAAGGTTGAGAATATTTAATCTTTTAGTAAAATGAATGTGAAGCGATTAAACATACAAAATGAAATCTATTTAGAAATTTGACGAAGACGAAGCATCTCCTAGAGTAAACAACGTAATAATGATTACCTTGAACGAATTGAACTATTATTCACTATCTCTTACGCGCGCGAACTCTCATTTTTTCATCGAATCAAAATTTACATATTTTTTTAAACCGTTATATGTCATTATTATATGCTATTTATTATATGCTATGAATTATCGCATTGTTATTTTAAATCGCAAAAGACCTTGATTTTTATTAGTACAATAAAAAATTACTTACAAAAATTATTTTCGTTTCTGTTTGCCATTAGCAATAAGATCTTTCATTTTTATATTACTCTGCTTTATTCTATATTACAGATGGTATGTTTTACTAATCTCTAGCTCATTATTATACAAACGTAATATATATTAAATTCCTGTGAAACATTAACTTGTTTCGCGCGTCGGTAAACAGCGCGTAATAATTGTGTCAATATACATGCATTCATGCAAGCTGAATATTTAACTAATATTACTGCTAATACATTGTTTAAAATAATTATTTGCTCGCGATATCGAGTATTGGACAATTATATTGAACAATTTTGTGTAGCCATTTAAAATATCAACATATTTAAATACAATACTTTACACTAACAAAGTGTAACACATCAAAAAGATAGAGATGTATAAGGAATGTTATAGAATTAACTTTAATAGTAATAGTTTTTTTATAAATTTGTAATTAAATTTAAATTTAATTTCAGAGACCTTGCATGTATACATATATAAAAAATTCAAGTCTTATATAAATTTATATATATATTTTTTTTCTTTTATGCGGTTTTCGAATAATATTTCAATTTATATACGAATTAATAATAAAATAAATATATAGTAAATATAAGAATGCAGTTTGAATACGCATTAATCACACTGCATAATTTTACTAATAAAATAAACTGATAAAATATTTACATAAACTGCGTATCATCATAAAATTCTTATGTGGCATTTTTACAAAATGTCATGCTAGAGTTGAAATCGAATATATAAACATTCGACACTTAGGATTGCGGCTCATTTGACTCTTATGTAATTAAGGTATCTTTATAAACCATGATTTTACTAAGGATAAAAATCGAAATTCTTTCCCAGATTCCTTTCAACGAATTTTTATCGTTTAGTAACGAACGTTCCATCGTCATCGCGTCACATGTTCATCGAACGTTCCATAAATTTTCATAAATCAGCATAGCGAATGTATGCAAACGATGACCCTGACGACCCGTGCCCGCGGTTGACGGACGCAAGGCGCCTCGTCGCAATCGAGGTGTAAACTGGCAGTCCGGCAATACGTCGCGCAAGACGGAGTTCAGGTTAGAGACTGCGTGTACGCACTGCGCGTAATTAATCGAAGCGCAAAGATTGCCATCGTTTATTCGCACGTGTTAGATGGCGCGCAGGAAGAGGAAGCAACCGAGGATGATCGCTGTGTTTGTGCCGGACGATGTACGTTTCTTATCGAATTGTAGCAAATTAAATTGTTGTTGAAAAGTATTGTCGCTCACATGTGTGATAAAACACGTACGCAATATCGTTCGCGAGTGCATTAAGGCTTCAGGGTGACCAGATATTTAAATTACAAAAGAGGGGGCTTAGGAATATAGGCATATTTTCCATAAGAAAGATATTCCATAAGAAAGGCATTTGTTAAAATTGATAATGTGATACGAAGTGATATTTTAATTATAAATTAGACTAATATTAATATACTTTTTTTTATTTTTCGCTACTAGTCTAAATTAAAAAGACATTGTTTTTGTCTGTTTCAGGTATGTATCATATCACACCTTAAACTTTTCGAAGATATTTCAAACTTTAATAAAACTTGCGATTGTTTATGCGCGTCAATACATTTATCTGCTACGCAACAGGTCTGCAGCATATTCTGTCTTAATGAACGGAATATAATATACACTTCATTCACGTTACCTTGGTAAGTTTTTAGCAATATGAAATTTTCGCATTTTTTATGCACTTTCCTGTTTTATCTTTGTCACATGTGTGTCCGCATCTGTATCATTAAGTCTCACAAATTCTGCTTTTTCTTAAAATTTTTCTAATCGATACACTAAATGTGTATTGCACAATGTTAAAATGTAATAGTGAAATTTTGTTGAACTTATGAGGCAAGAAATATATTTTTATTGAGATTCCTGCTAATTACTATATCTATACTGCTAATATTCCTGCTAATATACATTTATCTATACTGTATCAATTTAAAATTCTCGTCACATTCACCATAAAGAAAATATTATAGTTAAATATCTCTAAAATGTGAAGGTAAGATAAAAATAAAAATTTTGTTACGATGATTTTATGGCGAACGTGTTCCAGTCAACGAAGAGTCCCGTGAATCAGAATAATCTACGATGAAACCTCGCGAATTCACAGACAAAGCGCGAAAACCGTCTTTGTCGCAGTATTTTGCATCGGTAAACGTAAACAACATTGCACTATTTTTGCCTTGCGCCATAAAATTAGTCAGATAACTACGTATATGTAAACCGATCGCCAAGAAAAAATGCGATTTTTTCGCGTATTGCAGAATTGTTCGCAATAAGTTTTTATTAGAAAAGATGATCGCCAAGGTTAGCGAGGTCGAGACAGCTTTTGCAAAAATAACCGTGCCTATTCTGTAACGTTCGTTCCTTCATGAGAGAGTGCAGCGCACTTGTAACCTTCGCGGGTTAAGCCCACGCGTCTTCGCGCACGCATTTGGCAATCAAATTGGAGATCTTTGTTGCACTCGTCGTGAAATTTTACTTTGTTCGGACAGTTAATTGTGCCGATAAATCACGATAAATTATTTAACAAGTACATATATATTTTCATGTTTGCAACGATACTTAATTTATCGCTCATACATACCATATATGTGTAAAGCATATTAATAGCGTTATATTTTTTCTTAGTTAAATAATTAATTATAATTATAATTCGACAAAACTTGGAGTTTGTGTAATTATCATCTTAACAACAATATAAGACTCTTACATACTTGTCGTAAAATATTAAATATTTTTGCAATCTTCAAATTAATTTTTTTTTGTTGGAGTAAAATTATAATATTGGGTGATCTGAATGTTTTTCTTAGACATTAATTTGCCAGAGTTTGTCTTTTCTTAGTTTATAAATTAAAAGATATTGTTTATTGACGTGAAACATAAAAACAAATACTTTTTTATAATTTCTATCATAAGTCCATAATTAAATGCAAATCTAAGATATGTAAGTAGATACAGATAGCTGCAAGCCATCCAACATATGATTCTCGTATTTTCCATGGTAAAACAGTTTGACAGAGCAACTCTCTTGGTTTACGTTATCAAAATTCCAGTTATCGATTGCTAGCTACATAATTCTCTGCATTGTTGGTTAGGATTGTAAAAAAAGAACGGCGTTGTTGATCTCGTTTAAAAAAATGTAAATACTGATATCAATGTAATCATTTTCTTTTACGAGTTGGAATATATTTTTCCTCAGTTATATCACATTTTGCTACGATAAAAAACAGCTCGCACGATATGATACGATGCGCGTGTGACTACCAGTATGTTTAGGACCGGTTTAGCATGTTATCTCTGATAACGAAGCCCCCGCGTTATCGTACTTTATAAAAGTTCTAAAGATAAGATGTCTCTCATAAACTTTTGCAATATTTAATGCGCTTGTATTTTTGTGGAAAAATTAAAATAAATATCGCTCGAACAATGCGGCAACTGGCGAGGTCAGCGCGATGGTTAATTGAGAGTAATAATTTTTCTCAGAACGTTAATCGAACCAATTTACACTATCTTGAATGGACGGTTTATAAAAAGAGAGAACTTATTTAATCTCTATATGAGCAAAATAGAACGTTTGTCTTTATTATTTATTATAGATACGAGATTCATTGTATCGAATAATTTATATTTTATTTAGCCTACCAATTTTAAGATTAATCTTAATAGGTCTATAAGTCACTAATTAATAGATATCAAAAATAAAAATTTAAAAAAAAAACAAGAGATTTACTAAAATATAACATTTTATTATTAACTGACTTAATAACATGTAATCGCATGTAACACATACCCAGTGACGAATTTGCATTTTAGTTGTATTAATCCATTTACTATTTATTATTTAATAAATTAAAAATATTATGTTATATTTCTCATAATGAGCTAAAAATTAAAAATATTTTTTTAATGCAGAAAATTACCTTATATTAAAAAATGTACAATATTATACATACATTATAAAATATATAATAAATATAAAATGTTGATGTAGCATCATTGAAAAAATAGATGATATATGATAATGCTCAAATAAGTTTTTTTTTCCTTCCCAAAAAATATGTACAATCGGAAATTTTTTTGTCATAAAAAAAATAAATTTTTTTAGAGATTGTTCAGAATTCACAATATGATTCGCTTTTATGAGTATTGCTCACAGCTATTATGACATAAGATCAAATAATCGTTTATACACTATTGCGCAAACACGTGTGTCTATAGTTGCCGCTTAGTTTTTCCATACTTTCTGTGTGATAATATTTCGTATTACATGTTTTAAACGATTCTTAAAACGAAATGTTTTAAACGATTCTTTCCGAACACAGTCGGAATTATACTTTTTAATAATTACTATTAATAACCGTTTGCGATAATTACACGACTCGTGTCCTATGCACGGTTCTATTATCTAAAATGTACGATTACCTTAATTTTGCATAGCCATGCATGCGTTATATATATGCACGTCGTGATCTCCGTTTTTTTAACAATTTTTTTAATAATTGCATATAACAAAAACAAATCTTAACGCCATTTTTTATTTTGCTAATTTATCAAATATTTTTAATTAATTAATACTTAACAAAGTGCTAAAGCAATGTCCAAAATATCGTGAAGTTATTGTTATCCTACCATGAAACTGCTCTTTTTTTACGGAATGTATATAATTATAGCAAAAGATAAGAATAATCGACAAAAGAAATAAAACAAAAGGATAAAGGATGTTGTTTGGAAGCAGGAAATATAAAGACAGTTTATCTTAAAAAGAAAGATATATTTTCCGATGCAATTTATTTTGTGTATAGTAGATACTAATTGTATGAGAATTACGAGAATATATTCGTACAAGATTGTACGAATTTGCAGGATACCATCGTTAAAATATGTTTGCGTAAATGAAAGAACTAGATTTTGAGCATTTTCTTCTATAATGAGGAAGGATTATCTCAAGCAGGCATTATATTTCGTTTTAGATACATGCGTTATTGCATTTTTTTTTATTTTATTTTTGACAAATATACGTGTATGCAATCGATAATATTTTATCCTATCTTATCTTTGCTTCGGTAGACATATTTTAATAACATGTAGCATTTTTCATTGTATTATCTTTACATCCACTTGCAACCTATTCATTTACCAAATGACGTATGCATTAATATTATGGGAATAGATTGGCAGAAGGACTTATGAAGATTGTGCGAAGATTTTGTAAGGATTGTGAATACATTTTATATATCAAGTTTACGCGGTATTGATTTATAGAAAGATAGCAATTATCATAAACTAAAATATGATGAAATGCTCAAAGAAATTTCATCTCACCTGCGTGAAGTTAGCACCCTATTTTTGAAATTTTAAAATTCTAAAGGTTGTTCCAGGTTGTTCTAGACTTGTTCTAAATTGTTCCAAAACATCAAATTTATATTATAAAAATTTTCGCGGAAAATTAAAAAATACAATTTTTTGACCTGGCACCCCATTTTTCAAAAATCGATCTTTTCAAGGTTGTTCCATGTTGTTCTAGTTGTTCTAAACATTGTTCCAAAGTATTAGTTTGATTGGTTAAAAACTTTAAAAGATATTGAAAAAACAAGAATTTAAGAAAAAAACATTTTTGGCCATTTTCTCATAAACAAAAAAACTTACATAATTGTCGGTTTAATATAAGGCCCACTTTACTCTTCATCGGAAAATTTTATTTTTTGATTCTCTTGGGTAAAAACCTTGTTCCAGGTTTCCCGCTTTAAAACTATCGTATTCTCGACTAGAACAACCGGGAACAAAATTTTTAAAACCAGAACAACAATATAAGGCCCACTTTACTCTTCATCGGAAAATTTTATTTTTTGATTCTCTTGGGTAAAAACCTTGTTCCAGGTTTCCCGCTTTAAAACTATCGTATTCTCGACTAGAACAACCGGGAACAAAATTTTTAAAACCAGAACAACAATATAAGGCCCACTTTACTCTTCATCGAAAAATTTTATTTTTCGATTTTCTTGGGTAAAAACTGTGTTCCAGGTTTCCCGCTTTAAAACTATCGTATTCTCGACTAGAACAACCTGAAAATAAATAAAAGATTACGTTTAAATCTACGCTAATGTGTGATTATATCTTATCCAGTTTGGCCCTGACCATTGGTAACGATTTAAGATTGACTCCTCTTCAACGTCGATTCACTCATTATAAGAGATATAATTCAACCACAGTCAAAATTAATCGACAGGCGAAATTGGGCTTAAATAATTCTATTGGTATAGTACAAGCTATGTGTTTGTGGAAATTGCTCTTACTTTTGTCCCTTCAAATTATTAATTAATTATATTTATCGTTTTTTACGAATGCGATTCTAAGATAATTTTGACCTCGAAAGAGATTAGAAGCGTCTTCAACAGCTCTCAACATTGCGGATAGTGCGTGGAGGCAGAATCTATCCGCGTTGAGGTTTTTCATGATTCGCGACATGAGTAGTGCGAATCAGTTGCTTACAACGTACTCATCGTTATCATCGTGACGCGCGCGTAGAGCAATCTGTCTTCGTCGGACGTCGTCGCCGCCATCGAACTCGCCGCCGTTTATTACATTGTCGTCGCGAAATCGTCAGTCTCGCGATCGCGAGTGTATAAATCACAACGAGTGTGTAACGGTACGAAAATCATTTGACAATTTTACTTTCATTCAGTGAGCTTCTTTCCAACGTGCTACTAAAAGGCGAATACCATCGAAATTACGGTTCTTTTGATACGGTGAATGTTAAAAATCCTATTCATTGCGAATTAACGATTGTTATAATCTTCATGATTTTGAATTCACGTTCCCATACAACGCATACGTGATTTCATCATCCTTCGCATACCGTATCCGAAACCGCGGTAAAACGCAGATACTCCTGTGTAGAGGATATCATCGAGCCCGCCAAAAATAACCGTGACGTATTGCATTGGCGGAAGAACATTTGCAGACAGTGATTTCTCTTGGCCGAGCATATTCGAAGATCGTACGAAGCAATATGAGTCTGGAAGTGATGTCGAATGCGGTAGGTTTCAACGATATTGCTATTTGTGAATCGTGAATAGTATTAGTAAATGGAAAAGAGAGAAAGTATATTTTACGCGTTTGTTTTCAATGGTACGAAGCGGGTAGTAATATCTAGAAAAGGCGTTAAGTTGTGACACGCAAATGTAACAATAGTTTTCGTTATTATTAAAAATATTTGTGAAACACTAAAAAATGTTTTTTGTTTTTTTTTTTTAAATTATTTCTTTTTATTATAAAACACGCGCAAAGTAAAATATAAGAAGTAACATTATTTAAACATAAGCTATTTCGTACGCGCATTATACATTATACATTACACTATTTCATCATTTTTGTTATATTTCACCTGCTTTCGATGTAAAGAGGAATCTTATATTCAGAGAGAGAGACACACACACACATAAACACACGTGGGGCTAACCCAAATGACTTCTCTTTCTGACGATGATGCTGGTATAACCGGTCAAACGTGTTCTTATAAACGATTCGAACTGTCATTTCGCGGCAACACGGATATTCCTTGTGATGTCACGATTTCCGCGAAAAAGTTCAACACTTTTTAGCGCGAGCTTCCGTTCAGACATATAAAAAGCTTTTCTATTTTCTGATAATGCGCATACATTATATATTATGTATTATCCATCAAAAGTATCGACAATCGAATATGATAATTTATCCCAGCAGTAAAACATCATCTGGCTAATTATGAAAATTTTTAATGGAATGCGGACATGATAATGGCTTAGATAAAATTAATGCGCAAATTTCTTCTTATAGCTGATAAACGAAATTTTAAATCCTGTGACTATTTCATAATAGGATCTTTTTCTCTCTTATTTTATCTAACATCAGTACATAAAAAAGACGGATGAAATTTATGATAATTTTTCCATCCAAGATATATATATGTCTTAAATTGTATATTAACAAGTTATTTTCACCTTCTATTAACGTGCGACAATTAATATCTGAAAAATATCCATAAATATACGAAAAAATAAGTATTAAATAGAAATATTTAGCTTTTGATTTTGATTTTTAATTTTTGTCAATGTATTTTAAAAATCGCAGCTTTTTTTAATAAAATGAAATATTTTTGACATTCCAAAAAAAATTAATTAATTTTAAATACCTTTTATAAATGTTTTGATTGTTATAATATTCTCATGTCTATTAATATGTTAATAAGGATATAATATTTAAATTAAATGATAAGAGTTTTATCAGTTATATTGATATATTGATTATAAAGGTTAACACACTCGCAGAGTACTAATTGACAAATATATAGTTTCGGCCATTGAAATGTCATTGACATTGAAATGCACATAATCTCACTTGGCGCTAAAACCGTAACACTCTCTATGAAGGATAAAATCTAGCCGCGATTTAATGATAAGTTCTCCGTAATACCCAATAGATAACACATTTCATGATCACACTGTGATGTAAGTCAACCAATTATTTCCGTGGAATCTATAGTATATATAGTATATGTGATGTCTATCATTTAATAATCAAAAATTATGTAAGGATTGATACAGAAATTGTAGTCGCGTTTACCTTGCACGTCTGTATCTCATATAGATAATCGAGAGGCTTTAATCATATCAAACGAACTTGCTGCAAGACGATACCAAATTTGTACAATATTACGAGCATACAATGTGCGTATCTTGTTTTTTTATGAATTTTTATTTCAAGCGTGATGAGGACTTATATGGCATGATGCTAAATATAGAATTTTTCAGAATAACAATGCGTTTGCAATTTTGTGTGCAATAAGTTATGTATAGTATTTTAAAGAAAAAATGAATTTTTACTCGTACGTTGTTTATGCTAGATACGAATTATTTTTACAACGGAAAGCTATATTGAAATAGCTATTGTCGTAAATGCACAAGTTTATTTACGCACTTATATACGCAGTTATATTATATCGTTAATGTAGTGTATATGTATATGATTCATAGTTAAATATATATCGATAAGAGAACAATTATATTTGCTGATCGCGAATCTCATACATAAATAAAATAAAATTATTATTAAACTTCTATTAAATTCTACATATGTATTATATTATTCATGTATGTATATCTTAAATTAATGAATCTATATTTTCATTATTTTTTCTATATTAAATTTTACCATCATATATAATATAATGTTTTACTAGTTAGATATGCATATATGAAAACTAATCGATGATTCATTAAGCTCATTAGACATGCATGTATATTTATCTCGAGAACAAACCACTGCATTCATTCTTTTAATCACATTTTTCCATTGCCAGTAAAATTTTGAATTATATTATAAATAAATAATTCGAGTGCAGAGGATTTTCGTTATCTAGTTATAGAATAATTGAGAAAAAGAAAAATCACAAAGAATAAAACAAATTCACAATATTACAATCGACTTTGAACGTATCGATGATAAAAAATTATAAAAGAAATATAAACATTTGAATAAATGTAATTAATCGCAATAAATGAAACAGAATTCAACAATTACATCAGCAGATTAAGATATATTAATATTGCGATGTTTGCATTATTTCTCGTAGGAAATAATTTCTCGTTCGACGGATATTTAAAAAATACAAGATGATTATATGCTAATTTGTAACTACATCGTCTTTTTTATGTCAATTATGGACATATGCTATACGTCATAAATAATGACTTTGCAGTATATGAAATTTTTTTGTATGTAATATTAATTTGCTAGATTTATCATGTCTACTACTCTATAATCCTATGTGAAAAATGTTATCATAGAAATTGATAAATGAATTGAATACTGTGCAGTTGTTATATTGGCGTCATACATTTTTTACTAATTTCTGTTTATGTAGAATATATCTCTTGCAACATATCTTGCAATCTTTATTTGCATATCAAATATACTATAAAGTTCGTTCTTTTTATTTTTTGTATTTAAAAATTTTATTTTTATTAACCACTTTACTTTCTTGTACTGTTTGCGCTCTCAATTCGATTGATATAAGCCACATTTCTATTATTAGCATTTTGTACTAATTAGCAATGCTGCTGAGAAACTGTTGTTTTCTTATCTTTCGAGATCGTTTCTAGTAGCGCTATCTTTCAAAACGCTACTCTCTGATTTGTGAATAGTCGGTATCATGTCGTAGCTTTCATTCAGCTCTACGCGTATTTACTCTTCACTCATATGGTTCTAGATGGCGCCAGAATGTAAATATAATGCAGATTCCTTCATTCATTAGCATATTTTCTTATGGTTGCAGTGTAACCCGCGCTATAATTCAACACTTGATCATATGATTATTGTTCTCGATCAATTTTACACAAAACATATTTGTTTGACAAAAAAGACGGCTTCCTTTGCTAGAGAATCAAGAATGTCGCCTGTCTGTCGATCGGGTTCTTCCTTTCAGATCAATCTGATTTGTCTTGACAAATTGTGGTAGCCACAAGATAACAAACAAGATATACATCTCGGTTGTAGCGGAGGTGGTCTCGTGTCACGTACTTGTCAATGTGTCAAGTCTCGTTCCCCACATGGACGTTGAAAACTACGATACTTTCGCACACGTACATCATCACAGCATCGTTCTGTGTAATCTTATTTATATACACGAGATCAATAATACTGTTTTCCATATAATATATCACAGTGTCTGACAATCATTGCAAAACCTAATATTAAAAACATTATGAAAATAAATACCTGTCATTTCAAATCAAGATGAAAAAGATATTACTTCATTAGACCGTATATTTAATTAGAGATTTTTATTATTGTTTTTATTATTATTTTTATTATTAGTTTATTAATTATATTTGTTTCTTTTTTTTACTCCTTTACGTTATTAGAGGTTCTAATCAATAACTACGTAAATTTTTATTAACTTTTCATTATAATATATCTCTTTTTTTGTATAAAATTTCTAAATTGTAAATCTCATAAGCTTTATGATCCATTTATATTTTAGAAAATAAAATAGTTAATATTGCTTTTTTGATAACTATTTACTGAAAAAAGCTGTATTTTCTTGCCAGTTTCTTCTTGATTCGAGCATATAAGTCGTAACGAACACTTATATTGTTAGATGGTATCACAAAGGATTAAGGAATCGATCGTTCATTTTTTTGAAGATTCTAACTAAAGATATTGAAGTAACTAAAAAATAGTCGTAACGACGGGACACCTTGGGCACACACACACACACAGCTCGCTAAGATTACCATAAACACCTTTACCGCCGTTTTCTGTGCGGAACAAGTGGGTAGAATAGTTTTGCGTCCCCTTTCAAGTCTCCGGAGAAATGTTGCCGCGGTGACTAATGACACTAGGTGGAGGTCCACGTGAAAGCACCGAGCGGAGAAAGGCAGGGGCGTAGTAGGAGGGTGCAATCGAATCATCATATTTATCTCTCATGTTAATCTTGTCAGAAACGAATATAAATCGCCTCTCAATATTCCCAAGAATCCTTTTTTTCTCGATCAATTTGTATTTAGCTTAAAAAATTTCAAATATTTAACATCAAATACTTTAAAAACTCGAAATAAATTATTTTCAGTTAAATTTTCTCCAAGTTTCGATCGCATAAATTTGATTTGTAACATGTGTTACTGACTTCTAAACCTCAATATGTATTCTGTCTTTCGATAAACATTGCATGTCTTATTCTTTATAATTGCAAACTTCCCCGCTATATAGAGACGACGGATGCCTTTAAAGCTCTGCATGAAAGCATGAACGACGTGCACAAGACAGCGGTGTCTTTATCGACTCATTAACGGTAGAGACACTGGCAATGATCGTCACCGGTAATTATCGTGACAGCCGCAAAGACAGTGCGAGACGTAAAAGTAAGTTTGTGCGCCGCGTAATGATACACGCCGCCAATATTCGAGATTTTATCGGGCTGACGCAGCAATGTCTCTTTCCGTTGATCAACCGTCCGTCTCCTCTTCTCGTCCGATACTTCGATAGGTCCTGTCGACCTATCGAGCTCTCGGCCGGATTCTGTTCGCCTTAACCTTCCTACCGTCCATCGGCCGCATCCGGCTCGTTAACATTTTTTTTTTCTTTTTTTTTTTCATAATCGACACTATGAGTTCTGTACTAAACAAAGTATATGTTACCGCGGCGTTGCTTGGTCGATTCGGCGTCGGACGCTTTTTTACACAGCTGTCGGATTCAAAGAGATGCCGTCCTCTTCATTTGTCAAGCCGCCTCTTGAGCCCTTTCTCGAGCTCTATGCCTTTTCTATGTACCCTCGCACGAGATTAAAAAAGGCAAGCATCTTTCAGGTGCGTTCTCAATAAACTCCGTGTCCGCGTTGCGAAGAGAACGAAACTTCCTCGGTGGAGGCTGTTTAATTCCTTCTGAAGTTATCCGACAGTCTGTGATATTTATAAAGACTACGTACCTTTTACATTACATTTTGTATTACATTATACATATATTTTTATATATTATAAAAAGTTTTATTGTCCATATTTTATATTTATTATTGAGCAGTTTAATTAAATAATTGAATACATACAGTCTATAATTATGTGTGCATGCAATCTCAATATGTTTTATTTCAAATTCAACTTGTCGATTGAATTTATTTTACATTTGTTGTGTCTTTCTTCAATTAGAAATTTTTATCATTGTGAAAGGAATGTGATGTATTTGCAGTTTCAATACGATAGTATGTAACTAATGAGGTTTTTTTCCACTTTATAAAATATATCTTGTATTATATGTGTCATAAATATACATTGAGAATAATGTCTGTCTCGCCGAGAAAGTCTTTCTTTAATTTTTCCCGCGAATCTCACTCCAAAGAGATAGATTCTGAGGTTTAAAATACAATTTCCGTTGGATCGAACGATCTTCAGGCTCTCCCGTCGTGCGGACTGTCTTTGAAAATATTTTGACGTCGGGGAAGATCACTGTGTGATCGATGCCCGTTCCCTGGAGATTACATCATGAATTGCATTTTCTTCATACGAACGCGCATCACATAGACTGCAATTCTAGGTACAAACGATTCTCACAGAAATCATGGCATGCGGTTGATCGAAAGACCGTACCATCTGCTCTGCCGATTTTACGACTTCACAAATATTTCCTAGAAAATTCTATAACCAGAAAAATATAAGATAACGTGTTAGATTACAGTAATCGTTAAATAAAAAGAGAGAAAAAGTAAAAAAGAATTTAATAATAGGATTGAAAAAAATGATGTTTTTCTCCTAGATGATGGACATTAAACCTTAATATCTGATACGTAAATGAAAATCGTGGAACGTTTTAATAATCATGAGAAACAGAAGTAGCTAGTAAATCTTAACGATTTGTATATTGCTCGTAGAAAAGAATTGTCAAGGTTAAATCCAATGATTAGTTCCAACCGTGTCTTCTAGGACCTTATTTGCATTAATAGCGACTATACTTGAACGAAGACACGTTCGTCGTGAAATCATCAGACTCAAGACCGGTTTTCTTCTCCGAGCGTAATTATAAGGTTCGAACCAATCGCGCGGTATCTCGAAAAAATTCAGGGCCCATCGCCATCATCGGCTTAACCGCAGTCGCCATTTTTCTTTGATCTTTACATATCATCAACGAATATGCCTTTCACGAAAAAATGTCTATCTTTATGTCAAATCAGAGTGAGAGGATTATTATCACAAGACCAAACAAATTTGGTATAGATAATCTTATCTAAAGCGCATTTTATCATCAATTGCTATCAGATTATTGGAAGATACTTGGAATGAGGAAGACGCTTTAGTAATGCATTTAATTGATCACCATTTATGAGACACGCTCGAAGGCATTTAATTTTTTCATTTTCATTAGAGTGAACCGTAAATATATTCGCAAAAATTACACCGTAATCTCACTGTAGAGTAGTTCGATACGTGATTTCTTGCTCATGGTCTGCGTTCTTCCGACGTAATTAAGCAATTTTATTTATATTTGTTACGTTGTAAACTGGAAGAGGCAAAGCATATTTTATTCGCTGCATCGTTCATCGCTTTAGAAATAACCATCGACGAAAATGAAAAGAAAAACATACGACTCCGTATCAGTCTTTAAATTTCTATTATAAAATTTTTTCGATGCATTACTCGATGATTGGTCTCACCGATTTGCGTTAATAAACGATTCCGATTCACACGAAACGATAATATTAATTGTCAGTCGGAAAACGAATCTAACGCGCAAGAATAAATAAAGGAGTACGTGTTGATTCAATGGCCGCGGTGGAACGAAAGTGGCAGGCGGGCAAGAAGAAAATGGTTCAGTTCATGTTCTTGCGACGATGACTGAGATTGGTTTCGCACTTCTTCAGCTTATGTCGCGCATGGCAGATAAGGCACGCGTACGGAAAAGCCTCGGGGATGAAGATAAGAATTTTTCTAGTAAAACGGAAGCTCTCTAGATCGTGAAAAAGAGAATATGCGTATGATAAATGATCTTCTTCAAATTAACCTAGACTAGGCAGCCTTCCTCTTAGATTGTTCTCGAATTCTGTTCTCATCGATATAAAACTTCGGTGAAAGAGAGGAAACAGGCTCGCCGATAATATGGCGGATTGAAATATTTTACGATACTATGTGCAAAAGTACTAGTCACTTGTGTACTTCTCTCGTAGACTGATAACAATTACCATATTTCTATCTTTCTTACACGACAATTAATTTTTTTGATTATACATGAATATCAATATGTACAATAAAATAATTTAGCATCATTTTTTGCAGAGATTATTTTTTGATCTAGTAGTTTCTATAATAGTGTCCACAATTAAAAATTAATATCTGATGCTGTATTTATCAAAATAAATGGCTGTTTGATTTATTGATGATCAATCTGAAAACGATTATGAAACTAATATTTAATCACTTTTAATGGTTAATTAACGTTTAATGATTAATTAATTTCTAACATAAAATATATTAATGTAAAAAGTCCATCTTATTATCATTATGATTGAAAAAATTACACACATTGATAGGTAGTTATACTTTGTATCGACGTTCTCTTGTTAATTACATACATGTTTTGAAAACGTGTTTGAAACGTGTAGAATTTTTTTTTATTTCATGTGAATAAATTATAAGTTAATTAGCCAGAATAATATGTAATATAACATGCGATCGGTTATTATCTAACAATGTGTACAAATAATATTCTTACCCGACAGCATAATAAGAAACATTGTGTAACATTTTATAATTGATCATGTCTCATTATTGTGTATACGATACGGCCGATAGACAACTTACGCATACAATACATAACAAGTTCCCTTATTAATCTTAGAAGACTATTTGTTTTTACTTAGCTTTGACAAATGATGTTTTTTCAATCTAATTTAGTGATCAATTGTGTTTATTAATTTTGTTTGGGCCTGTTAACTTTATTACACATACAAATCGATATACATACAAATACGTATATCAAAAAAATTTTTCTTACTTCTTGTTTGGGATATATCGATTAAATATTGGTCGATAACCATATAGTAAATTATTTTTTTAATGTGCGATCGTTACTCTAACATAACTCGTTGGTATGGTTGAATTATCGTATTCGCAAAATATCAATAAACTTTCAAAGATTTTGTAAAACGTAAAATTTTTCCAAAATAAACTCTTTTTTTCCGGAACACACGTGTAACATATTTGTGAAAGTCATATTTTGCGCTAATCGCGAGATAAGAATACCAATTCTAGTCTATCTACAGGATTTTATTCTTTTTTTTTATTTTCTTAAGTTTTAAGTTCTTTAAGTTCTTTCTTTTATCGGCATTCGTGTCTTGCCGAAAATCGTGGTTGGTACTCGAGTTATGACACGACCGCCGTACACTCTCTTTTTACGCGCAAAAAGCGGCGAATGCAAAATACATGGGCTTGGCATCGCACCGCAGTGATCGCGGCTGCGGGATTGAGGAGGGAGAGTATACGCCCCTGTCGGGGTGAACGATCGTGAGGGCACCGTCGGCGTTCCCTTTGTACACGCACCATCTCTCCCTCCCTTTTCCATCTCCTTCTCCTTTCCCTTCCGACGACTGGTACCTCCGCGATATATCCCACAACATAAATACGCGTCTCTCTCTCCGCAATTCCCCATCCCTCCTTCCTTCCTCCGCAACCCTGCTGGTCGGAGTTGCGTGGATACATTATACGAATTACATTGATGATACGTCGATGGGACACGAGATAGGGGGGCGCTTTGGCTGCACCGATAGCGCCGGAACTATTTTTCATGCTGTCCCCTCTCGTCTTGCCCGCCCTCCATCTCAAGTTTTACATCCGCAAGAACGTTCGTTTCTTTTTTTCCGCTTCGCGCGAACGAAGAAAATAATGTAGCTGCGGCGGTCTTGATTATGATGCAAATGATCGCATTTCAGTACTCACGCGAGCGTTAAAGTCGCGGTGCACCAGGGCGTAATTTGTTATTCGCTAGTTCGCTTAAGGCGTTGTGATAATGGGTTTAGTCGCACGTACTGGTAATATCTGAACCGCAAAAATCTGATGAAATTTCTATTATAAATTGCAATGATCTATATCGGAAATTGCCATCGTAATTTATTTTGACTTAATTAAAAAATCACTTTTATATCAAAACGAGATAGGAAATAATTACATAAATTGAGCTATAATATTCATTTGCGAAGTTGTATAACCGGTTTGTCATTAGAATTTTTGAATCAGCTCGTGCAATTAGCATTTTTTTCATAATTTGATTATTTCTTCTCTGTGCATGAATAACTTTTATTATAGACAAAATTTGAAAGGTTATTATTATTATCAAAAAATTTTGGATTTTTTCAAGCGATTACAATTCGCCGATCGACTACAAGCAAATACGAACTTTTAATTGATTTTTTATTGCAAGCTATTCTTATTTATTCCACATATTCCATTTTGGTTCTTTCTTTCTGATTAGCAATGGAAGAAAATTTGTTTTGCATGAATCGCGTATATTGCGATTTGAGAATATTTTTGTATTATTTTGTATTTATTTAGTTAAATAAATGCCTGCTTTTACGCGTCGCCATTGTAGCCATTGTAGAATATAACATTGATCGCCGTATAAAATGACTTTTCCCGAGTAATTCCGATGCCAATTCTCTCTTTTGAAAGATCTTTCAAAAGTTACTCGGTGACTGACGTTAAGTTTTACCCTTGCTTCAAAAAACTTTGGTCGTAATTAAATCTCCCCCTTTTCCGAGTTACTTTACTTGTTTATTACATTACATTAGCTCGTAACATTACATTTGATATATCGTACAAATTTAATATAATGACATTTACAAAGTCATAATTGTTGATTAACTTTATATTATTATATTTTACTTTTATAATTTTATTTTAATTAATGAGAGTTAAACGCTTTCTTCAACAATCAAGAAATAAAAAAGCAATATATTAGCCATCGATGCTTTATATCCGAAAATATTGCTTGTATATTCGAGTTACGTTTCGGACCGATCGTTGCTTCATGGCAAGACAGGCGTCCCCTAGGATACGCTTCCTCCCTCTCCTCCAATTTCAGAGATCCCACAGGATCATTAATCAAATTCCCCTTTAGCCTCGCCTCTCCCTTTATCCCCGCCTTGACCGAAGGCTCGGCCGCCATTACTGTGCGGCTGCATGCACAACGCACTAATTAAAACCAGGAAATTAATGTTTTATCCCTTTGCGCCTACTCTCTCGATACGACGCATCGTACCACGTGAAAAACTTCATAATTCAAAATAAGGATTGAACATTTTGTTTATCTATTCGGGATTTATGCCTTAATTAATATAAAATCTCTATGAAATCAACGGGTCTAAGATATTTCATATAATATTTTTGAAATACATCTTCTTCATATATATAATAAATTTGAGAATGTAGATTTAAATAAATTGCTTGACTTTTTATTTTAAAAAATTGGGATAGAAGTATTTTGCTATACACTTTATAAATCGAAAGAATACGAAACAATTGAATAAGATGGTATTATCTCGTAATAATTTGTTTCTATCTTAATTGCTCAAATTGTTAAAAAATATATCATTTTTATCATGAAAATGGCATTTGAAAATTTGATGTAAAAACAGTTTTTAGTCCAAAAAATAAAAATTTTAGAATACACACAAATTACTTTCTTAAGTAATATTTATTTTCTTCGATAAAATATAAGAGAGATTCATTTTACACTTATTTTATATGTGAGAAACAATTCTAATTAAAAATAATGTAATTAAATATTTGTGTTTGATAATTTTTTAAATGTAAATAAAATTTATTTTACAATCGCTTACATATTTTATTAGATAAGATAACGAAATCGCAAAGATAAAAATTTCCGCGTAAATTCTTTTAACCAATGGTTTTTAGCATTCAGAGAATGTATAGACATCCATTAGAAATCCATTAACGGTTTGTGTCCTCGCGGTCTACCACAAAGTGTCCAAAGTCATTTGGAAATATACGAATACTAATTTATCAGCACTGCAGGATTCGTGATTCCCTATAGGGATGTCTGCTTTTCAAATGTCGAAGAACTATTTGTTTACATATAGAAAGATCCTTACGAAGAAAGCTTTTCTTCTTTCGCCAAGGATTTACCGCCCATATTCTGTCAAAGGTTCCCGCACACATCTTATGGAAAATTGTCTCTCAATAGATTTTAAACTTTAAAATTTTGTATTTTATATGACGCTGAGCAAAAGCAAAAGAAATACAAAATTTTACAGTTTATATGAACAGATTTTACGAAAACAATTTTCCATAGGGCGTGTGCAGCGTCTTTTCGAATTATTTTATTGAGTTTGACCAAGATTGCGCAAAATTTATAAATATTATGCAATGAATACATGAGATATTTTTAAAGTTATTGCATATTTTTGTAATTAATTATTCAAAATATTTAAACTCAAAATTTCGATGTCGAATTTTGCAAGCAGTCAGTTAAATTCTTGTTAAAGCAAAATTCATCTGATATTATATGCAAAAAATTATTATTTTTTATTTTATACTTATTATAATGTTTGTTTAATTTTGAAATTTTATTTGTCCGATATTTTTAATCTCTCTCTCTCTCTTTCTCTCTCTAATAAAAACAGTATTATAGACGATAATAGAATAATGTAAAATTATTATCGTGTTAAGTATATAATTATACGTTTATATATATGAAAGCGCGGCTAATACATAGAGTATTCTTCATCTATAGCAAAAAGGTAGCAACGTGTCGGTACGTCGTTCCGCAGAAGCGAAAGGGTGGCGTGAAAATTGCGGATAATACCTGGTCAACCTAACGGTAGAATCACCATTAGTCCTATTAGTCTATAGTCAGGTACATTCTGACAGATACACTACCCATGAATACTGTAAAAGATACAGTGTATACAAATGCGCCATCAAAGGAAAACCAAAGATGGAGTTAGGCTATAATGAGATTACTTACAAATTTATAAAGATTTTTCAACCTCCCGCATGCTAAAAGGATTAACTTCTTAAGGTACGGTGGTAAGACAACTGACCGCATTTTTTTATCTTACAATTAGGTTGCGAAATTATGCTAGTATAACAATTAACCAAATATCGCAATATGACGGTATTCTATGATTATATGATTGTATTCTTGCATATATTTAATTATTTTTATTTTGACAATTTATTTTATTTTAATGGCAACGGCTTTTTTAAATAATACAATTTACGTGAAACCTTGTCAAGTGTTACTTCTTGTTTTCAAAGTCAGGAAGAAAAAGTCTTGATCTTTTTCAACTTTACGTGCTGCAATTATATTTACAGTTACAATCGAACATAATGCTCGATTGTAATGTACTCAATACTTGCGAGCAAAGATTCGCCTTCGTAGTGAAGAAAATGACGGAAATAACGGGAGCGTTGCACCTGTTATAGCCGTACGCAAAAACAATCGCTTTTTCCGAGATAATTCGCGTAGATACAATTGGTTAGTATTTCGAAACCGTTTCATCGGCACAGCTTCTCAAAACTCTATCCGCGATACATCCTATTCAGTCGGAGAGACGATCGATGTTAGATAAACGGTGGTCGACCATTACCAGCCTACTTCGTGTAATTACTGATCCTCAGATACATCTTCTATCTTTGCGTTTTGCACCGACTCAATCTCACCAAGTTTCTCTGATCGAATCGACTTGCCGTATCGTTTGGAATTTCAGCATATTAATTATTTTTGACCAAACAATTTTCTATTAGAAATTCTTTAATTACTAATTACTATATTAGTATATTAGAATTATTTAAATTTTCTAATTGTATATATAAAACATAAATTTTTAAATACAATTAAGATCTAAATTACTTGAATACCTCAGTAATTATGTAATTTCTTTGCTATACTAAAAATTGCGTAATTTCCATAATTATATAATTTTTGCTATATTAAAAATTGCATAAGCTCAATATAATGATTTTTAATATATCAAAGATGGATGACAAATGTTATTTATAAATCACCAGCTAATTATTGCGTCTTATTCTGCGTATAAATTTTTCATTTCCGATATACAATATAGAATCACAATAGTCGATGGTCATTGATGATCGTTTCGATCGTGCAGTCGCCGGCAAGATTTTTTTCGGGACTTAAATCCAGCCCGCCATGAAATCGAATAGAAATCAGGGGCATCGATATCGGCCTGGACCAGCGGCGTGTGACTGAATGCAGCGTGCCGCACGGCACGATGCATCCTGGCGCGGCACATAAAACGTGAGCCGAGCGAGAGATAACTCTCGCGCCGCGGAGGATCAACTGTGGGCGCGGCGGATATCCCGCTGTGTCTCTCCAGCATGGCCGACGTCATATGCACACCCACGCCGGCCGTGTCTCTCCCCGTGCTTCCCGCTAACCGCCGCCCGTTCCCCCTTTCTCCATTCTCGCCGCATCGAATTACACGGTCGGCGAAGTAATTTACAAAGCTACGCCCGCGAGAGCGCGAGCGCGCCTCATATCCGTTACATCCCTCAGCAGCGGTGGCGGCGGCGGCATGCGCGCAAATTCGCGATCGCCGATAAGGATACCGAGAGATTAATGGCGCCGCGCCGCGGCGCCTTTGTCTTTAACTGGCTAGGGGCACGTCGACAAAAGTAGTCGCGAGGTCCCTGATTAATTAGGAACGCGGGCGTGGTAATGGATTGGGTACGGAGGGGAATATCTCGCGATCGAGAAAATCACATCACTGCTTTCTCCACTTGTCATTTGCGAAAGCGTGAATAATGTGGTTTATAAGGTAAATCATATGTTGTTATAAGTTTTTATATATTATATACAGGACGCAAAAGTATGTTATTGTAGATTTATAAAATATAATACAAATATGCCAAAGAGAGATTTTATTTGAACTTTAGATATTGTAAAAGCCTACATTAAGTGAAAATTTATATTATCCTACAAAATCAATCTTATATCACTTGCGATATAAATGCATGTATATTTATTTTACAATGTATTAAAAAACCCCATCGATTACCGCAAAAAGAAAATAGGAAAAACGATTTTGAATAATGAAGGAATTATTTCAAGGCATCAAAATTGGCCACGATCGAGTTGTTACGCTTGTCCATTGCGAGAGAATAAAATATAATCGCTTCCTGATTCAATTGTCTATTCAGACATTAACGCGAAGAGTCTCGTTTCTTCTCTTAACGTTTTTGACAAGAGTCACGGCTTCTTCCTCCTGGACACACGTCGTCACTTACGTACTTCTCGTATGAATACAGCGAGATTTCCTGTCTCGACGATGCTTCGACAAGTATCAAGCCGTTTAATCTACGCGCCTGTCACTGACGAAGCGAAAACTATTGCTACAGTTTCAAGTATCGGTGCATCCACGATGAGGTGCATCCACGTGCGATAATGATATAACAAGTCATGAATATAATAGAAATATGCAATTGGGCCCTAAACACGCGTTCGCGAACTTTAATTGACGCGGAAGCACCGCACAAGGTCTACCGTTCGCCCATAAAGATGCAGAACTCACGTGTATCCCGCTAGTCATTTAATTCGCAAATGTGGCGGTTAGAGAAGCGTTACGCTTCGGTGCCAGTTTATCGGTAAATGGGGAAACAGCAAACGATGAGTAGGCACTGAACATTAAGGCAATGCTGGTACCTTTTCGAAGCTGATTTCGAAGACGCAATATAAAAGAAAGCGATATATAAATAGAAACAATTTTTGTTTGTACTAAATTAATAATTTATAATACAATATTATCATATATTTCCTATTATATTAATTATAATATCCATATATTATATTAATATTTAATAATTTATATGTATACGTAATAAGAATTTATTCTTTT
>NW_021851656.1:494140-499688 GCF_003651465.1 Formica exsecta | reverse complement strand
TATTATATATATATGTATATTTTCGAAAATAAATTTTTTACTACGTGTCATTTAAAAAAAAACAAAAATAAATTACGCTTGTTCCATTATTAAGAATATAATTGTAACCGGAACTTTTAAAGACAAAAGACAATTTTTTTCCGCACGGTACTTATATATAAACTGATGTACGCAAGTCGGCCTTTCCTCTCTGAACATGTTAATCATTTCATGTAGCGCCGCAAGTACGGAGAGGATTTTAGATTGGCGAGGAAAATCCGTAGATTGGTTAACGAGGCTCAGTACGAACTCGGCGAAATTGGCTCGATTAAAACCTACGGGGCAGCTGCCCCGAGGATTGTGCTCCGTCATGTGATTGGTCCCTTCTCCCAGGTCCTTTCTTCGATCTCCTCCATTTCGAGATGCATCGATACTCGGCCATCATTAATCATGCACTTTTGTACACACTCGTCGATGGGACTCCCTGCGAGGGACATCCGAGACGCAACAAAAATGAATCTCGAAGATCGGGATTGGGCTTGAACGCAGCGATCGAGGCCAGATGTTATTAACTTATGTAAAATAAACATAAACGAAAAAGCTGCACTCCGTTATGGAGGTATCGAAACATTAATTGTGTGACTTTTAGTAGCGATATTATAATTACTTGTTGCAAAAATTTCATTTTAATCGTAAATGCTAGCCGCACGACAAAATTAAAAAAACAGATCGTATATGTATGTTAAGCAGTAAAATTAATTTTAGAATGGACTATTACGATTTTTCGACAAGTCTTTGATGTATATTAATAGATTTTATATATGTACTTTGAAAGAGCGTACATCTTTATACGTATGCTTGATAGAAATAATAAAGTACTTGTCATTTTATAGCCAAATATATACAAGCAGATATAAAAGACGATATAAGTTTAATTTTCGTGAACATTATTTTTAAGATGAGATGAGTACGGAGAAAAATTAAGCATATAAAACGGAACGTTCACCCGTATATACTCGCATCTACTTGATTTGCATTTAAAGTATAACCCGCATATTTTCTATCTGTAGATAATGAACAAAAAGTACTTTACAGTACACATATTTTCCTCTAAGAAATCCTCTAACGTATGGTATTTTAATTAAATAATATATTATTATTATATATTAATTATATTAAAAATATCGCCGTACTAGAGGATCACAAACTTAAATTAAAATTAATTAAATTAATACGAGGATTATAAATTTTTTAATAATATCATGGCAATGAATATTTGATTTCAGGATATGGACCTAATTGAGGTTCTTTGGAAGCAGGATGTGGACTTGGGATTTACGCTTGTGGAACCTGCCACGACGCCTGCCAAAAAATCATCTACATCAGAAAAACAATCAGCGGACGAAATCGAAAAGCTGAAAGCTTTGGAAGCAATTAACGCCACGAATCAAAAGGTATGAAGAAGCTTTTTCATTTTTTTTTTCTAGTTAATATCTTGCTTTCGATTCTCCGAATTTATTTATTTTTCGAAATTACAAGGTGAAACGAATTCGTTGTTTCGATCTTTCAATCGCAATGGCTAATGAGCAATTGTTTCTCGAGAACGCGCCGCTTTCTGCTTTCACGCACGTAAAAGGAAGCGTTTACTTCCTTGGACTCAATTTAAACATTCGTTTCTCCATATGCCAACGGGTCCATTGATGTCTTCCTGTGTCCCCCGGATGATTATCGGAGATAGAAAGCTATGGACGCGCGCATACACTGTACGTCAAAGAATGGCTCGCGATGTCGCGCATTTTTCGTTCTGCCTCTCGACAATCATCGACCGATTGCATCGCACGAATAGGAAGCGACATTTTCTGCGATGCTTCAGAAGAAAAAGATTTCCAGATTTAGCTTCCGGGTATTTATACATTCATCGCAGAACATTTCAGGATATTATTCTTCATTTTTTTTTGTTTCTATCTATCATTAAAAATCAATTTGGTGACTTGATTTAAGAAAAGCGCCGTACGCTGGCATTCATTTCAATTTATATTAGCTAATTGATGTGTTGAGAAACATAAACATACAGTGTTACGTGTATAGATAGATTTGTATCGAATCGTGAAATTGACCGTAAGGCATCGAACAAGAGTGACACCGCTTGTTCGATCAACAGTGGAATTCGGCGCTTAGGGTGGTTATCTCTCTTTATCATCTCTAATCTGCATTTTAAATAAAGCTTATTCGGAGGGCGCGCGTCCTGAAAGATCAACATTCGGCATACATGTATTTCTTATAAAACTTACTTCATTTTTATTTAAAAAAATTTTAATACGCGATCTTATCCTAGTTAGCGCGTGGCTTCCGCGCTCGTAATCGCTCGTAGATGATCGATCTTGATCGGAGACGCTAAGCCGGTCCAATCCATAGCGACCATTTTTGGTAGACCGAAAGAGAAATTAGGAGTCCATGCGTCCTCGGATATAATCTCGGCCGATATTCCAATCATATATCGGGCTTCGATCTTGTCTTTCTCGAGTTATAAGCACACCCGGATCGAGATAGCAGACGTTTTGTCTCACGATGTATTCACGATAATATCAATGTTCCACGAAGAGACACGTCTTTATACAGCGTCACAGATGCTGCAGTGCTTTCCTAATTTAGTCTAAACATGTTTTTTTTAGTGGTGCAGAAGATCGATTGGCCGCGATATTTTTTATTATATTTTATAATAATATTCTAATATTATTACAGATATAAATCGAACCATATTTTTAGCATTTTTCTATCCTCTCTCTATTTTTGTAAAATTGTTTTTTTTTATTTTTGCAGAAATAATTGATTTATTATTATTTAATATATTATAATATAATATATTGTGTTGACAAGTATCGCGCGAATAGAATATTTTTTCATCTACAGCAAGAATAGCATAATTTAAATTCTAATAGAGAGTTTCTTTCATCATTCTTGCTAACATAACAAGACGGATATTTCTAATTTTCTACTACTCGGTTATCATCTATGATGTGTTGAAACAATGTTGATTTTAATTTATCGATCACTCGAATGTAAACTAGAACTGATTTATGAAGAACTCTTTTTCGTTGATTGAATTCCGATTAATTTTTCTCGTACAATGTAAGTTTATCAATAGCGACGACTTTTCTCCGCTTGGCGCGTTTCGGTGGATGGACACGAGGTGCATTTAAGTATCCAGCAGATTCGAACCTACGAGAGCTCATCCATACGATGGTCACCGACAATGACGTTGCATCGACGTTCTGGGCGGGTAACCCATCAGACTCCTCGACGTTCTTCGTCTGCCTCTCTGTCTCATCCTCTCTTCATCCTCGCTTCTTTCGCTTCTCTCTTCTTCTCACGACCTTCGGTAGTCGGCGCTCTTTCTTTCTTTATTTCTTTCCCGACGTCGCTATGCGCCGCTTCGTCTCCATCGACCTTTTCCTCTACGAAGATCGCATTGTTCCAGCGGGTTCCACCTTTGTGGGGGCTCGCCGCCGTCTTCGAGAGCCCAATAATACGGGGAAGACCCTCGATCCCGATCGAAAGCCGACATATCGATCCGAGACACGGTCCGCGAACAGCTGAGAACAAAGAAGAGCTCAGTCTCTCGACTTCTCCTTCTCTGTCTTGCATCGCGACGGATTATTGACATGCATTGTTCCAACGTCTGGCCAGAATTGTTTTAACTAAAGACAAGCAGCGGCTCAAAAATGGTATAGCGTTGTTAGAAGTGGCAATGAGAAGATTTGATCACGCGTTTTTTTTTTTTTTAATTAAATATAACTTTTCCCGGATTTAAAATCCGTATAATTTTAACGAATTTAATCTTTGATATATTACGGACGCTATATTTGCATTATTCTGGATCTTTCTTTCGACAGATATGAATAATTCGCTGAAATTGAAATCGTTTATTGAAAGACAACTTTACAGAATTACCACCCTCAAAGCTAAAGTCAAGGTGTAAAGCAATGAAAGTATTTTATAAATGATCTTGCAACATAGAATATTTGTCAACATGTGCTATTCGAGAACGACATTGATGTCACTAGGAAGAAGCTAGGCAAGTGAATTACTGTAAAGCACGTTGCATGTTGCTGTTGTACAATTATCTCAAGCCGCCATGACTGGTAGAAATTTTTAATCCAGAGCCAAAAGATTTAAATGATCGGTGCACGTCGCGGCGACAGGCTCCATTAGAGCGACTCCGTCTCGCTGCGAAACGGGAATGAATTATGGAGGCGTTTAGAGGAACGTCAATCTAGAAAGTAGGAAAAAGGAAGTTTGATCGAACGACTCAGGATGGAAAGCATTCGTCGCGAAGACAACAAATTTTCTCGTGCTTAGCAAACGTGGTCACGGTTTTCTTCGCGTACTTATCTATTTATTGATTTTTCGCATACTTCTTCAATCGATTAATAAAATATTATCAATAGCATTGTAGCGATTAGAGACGCGCAATTATGTTTAAAAATGTAACAATAGATAAGGCTATTCTTATCAATATTTCTACATAGATATTTTCAATATTGGTTGCAAATCATTAGATCACATATATCTTTATGTGTTTCATCACTCGGCAATGATTCATACTTATTTATTGTCTGGAACAAACGTAATGCAAAACCCGATCAATTCCACTTAGAGAATCTTGCTTCGTTTTAACACGAATGCGTATCGCGCAAGATGAATCGTTGCAAGGCATCTTATTTCCGATTATAGAAGATCGCTTTCTTGAGCTATCGTGACTGACGCGAATTTTTAATTCACCGACGCGATTCAAATGAAACGAGCTCTCCTAGGCGACGGGCTCCATTAGGGCGACTCCGTCTCGGTGCCAGAAGAATGAAGAGGGAGACTCGTCGGGAGGACCGCAGCAAGAAGAGGATGGGTCGATTCGTGCGATATAGGAGGAGGATGTCGAAAACAACGGATCCTCTCGCCCCGTTCTCCATCCTCACCGAACGTATTCATAAAACCATCAAAATGGCTAGCGTTCATTTGTTCCTGCGATGTATCCGTGAAGCCGGCAGGGTTTGGTAAAATGATAGATGTACGCAGCATCCCCTTCGGTACGAGGGGCGCCATCGACGGACCTATCGGAACGGAAGAGAAACGAGTAAGAGAGAAAGAGAGAGAGAGAGAGAGAAAGCATTTGTCGATCCGAAGCGTTTCTCGCGAAAGAGAAAGAGAGGTATCGGTTGAAGAGAGGAGGGGGCTCTGGGAGCCAGAGAGATTGGAACACTCTGGGAGGGGTATTCCGAGGGACGTATTGATGGTCCTGGAAATTGAAAACGCCCGGTGAGCCGAAGTGGGTTTGGCTTTCTTCTCTTGTCCCGATTGTTTCCGTCGGCTGGAATTTCGGAACAAAATGGCGCGAATGCGGTGATACCGATGATCGAAGTTATCGCGTTTTTTGCATCCATCTCTTCCGGTAGAGCTACTTTTTGGCAACTTACTCATCTCTTTTCTCATAGGAGGATTTTATTGATATTATAAAATTATGCTTTTTTGTTTCATTTTCCATATCTAGCAATCAACGCGTTTTTTTTTTTTT
>NW_021851656.1:490857-493893 GCF_003651465.1 Formica exsecta | reverse complement strand
TTTTTTTTTTTTTTTTTTTTGCATTATAAAAATTTTTATAATATTTAATCATTATTTATTCAAAAAGCTCTCTGCTCATTGAAATGAAATATTCAGAACGAGCCACTAAATGTGAAACGTATCGCGAGTGACATACGGTTCGAAGCAGCGTGACTCGCGCCGTATCTTTGGCGGCCGCGATATTGTATTGAATTCGTATTTACTCGCGCCGATCAAGGTTGATTTGAATTATGCTTTCTATCCGCGCTAGGCCTTGTAAAGCGGTTGATCGGGACAGACAGTTGTAACAGTTCGTAAACCTTAATTGAGAGCTATGCCGGCTATGCGAGTCCGTATCGCTGACAGGACCCCCATTGTCGCATCGAGGGCTACGTCGTCGAGCAGGACCGACGTTTCCTTCGAGAGTCGAAGAAGATGACGTTGTGGGCCCAAAATAAAGCGCACACCTATACGCCATCCATGACTCTTCAAAAATATTTTAGGACCAATTTTAAGATGCAGAAACTTCTCAAGCAGGCAGTTTCCATCTGTACATGTTTTTTTTTTAATTTTAGACACTAAAGGACATATATTAAAAGAATTACATTTATCCGATAACATCGCTGTAATATTATTCGTTATAGATAAAAAATATTTTCGGATCCAAGATAATTCTAATAGTTCGTAGCGAAGTGCTCGATTTCGCGTGAGTTCGATTTTAGAGATAGATTGAATTTGGTATTCATAACGTCGAGCTCAGCGTAACGCACCACTCAACAACGATATATCATATCGTCGAATGAAAAAATGACCGGAGCGTAGGTAGACGGGGATGAAAGATTCGAGAGGGATCGACGAGGAAGAGCAACGAAAAAAGGGAGAGAGAAAGAGAGCGAGAGAGGCGGATTTTTAAAGGGGGAAAGGGATAGATAGAGGAGCCTGTGGTCGTGGATGGTCGCTATCAGGGACTCGCTATGATTAATGATCGAGTACAATACTGTTTTCATTAAACTCATTTCACTGCAGCTCGCATGTACCGCCACGCTACGGGCGACCTATGGCCCAGGACATACGCGCGCCCTTGGGCCCTTTTTCACGTTGGCGGTAGGGTCGCTTGGCCGCTTGATTATGACGTCTCCATAAGAATCGACCTTGGCCGACTCGAATGGCGTTCGACTGAATTCGGCCATTGTTGCCGAACTTGTTGACGAGCTTCATCTTAAATTCGTCGGCTTCGTAATCATCTTTGTTGAAATTACGTTTTATGATCGGACTCTGGTACCGATCACATCTCTCTTCGAGAGCGAGTCTCCTTCACCCTGCTCCTTAACACCTTTTAGATGCCGCAACGTCGTTAATTACGGTCAACGCTCGTTACATCTCTTTCAATCTAATTTTCCAGCTAATTTACTCTTTGTTACGATTTATGCACTGTTATTCATTGATTAATTATAATTAGCAGATAAATCAATATTTATAATATTATATAATTAATGCAGTTCGATAAACTTTACTCGTGGTGACGAGTTGTGTTTGTCTGAATATTTTATGGCATCTCAGAACGAAAGGAGATCCTTTCGTTCGATCGGACCTATCGCTTACCGGAAAAAGTTATTTCCAGGATGATGGCAAAGAGCCTGAACCGCAAGAAGATGATCCTTGGGCAGGACTTCCTTACACTGTGGATCTTGAAACCGGTAAGCTTATTTGCGATATTTTTTTTTATCTCTGTGTCATCTCTTATATTTATATAATAATCAATTTAAAAAAACGCATTTGATCGATTAAAGACGATAATATTATGACTAAATAAGCTATTTTAATCGGCATTGTTATTCCAAAATAAATATTTCTTTACGTTGCCAACGTGTCGCTTTCAGTTTGTATTTTGTTACACGTTTATCGGAGATGATCGAAGTTTCGTTTACAAATACTAATTAAAGAATTGGTCAGTACATACGTTGCGCGCATGTTTTATGTTTAGCACATTAGTTCGTGTGCTAGCAAGAACAACTAAATACATCTGCCGTTCTTGCTGCTCTTTATGTCCAGAGCGTATCGAATTAACGCGGCAATTTGTAAGATCCAATCCGAACATTCGCTATAGTCCCGAGCCTGCCGCACCTGGCCGCACCTTTGCGCGGCTAATTAGCATAAACACGCCGACCGAATGCACTTCGCCGATCATTCTTTTAGAAATGTACCGTACACCGTGAAACACCTTGTCACCATACATAGTGAAAGAACACATTATCAAAAACGTCTAGTCTTAAACTTAAAAAATGGTGTTAAAAAATTAAAAATGCAAAAAATATTTCGGGCGACTCTTAATAAGATATCAAAGGTACTAGAGCAATTAAATTGAATATTATAATTTTTCATGAATAGCGATTACGAATATGGTCGCAGGGTTATATAATTAAGTAACTGGTTCGTCAAAATTAAAGACTCTAATCGTAATATAAAATCAACAGAATTATAATATTGTATAAATGGAATCCGTATATCATATAAATATGATATATCGTTTTTTTATTTTTTTTTTTGCATTTTTGTCGCACGCATTTTCTGTCGCATAATAAAAAGAGAAATAAATACGTTACCAGCGAGAAATGTTATGCGACACGAGCTGCATGTGGGAGAACGATCGAGGATACTTGCGCGAATGTCGGGAGCGAGAGAGAAATGGAAGGAGACTGTAACGAGCGCGCATGTAACACACCGCGGCGTCTACCTGCATGCCAAGGTGCACTTTATTCAGGTATATAACTACGGGTTTCCAAGCAGGCAGGTTCCAGTTCCGGAGGACTCGAGGTTGGGGAGTGGCTTCAGGAACGCCCTCGCTACCTTCCTCCCTACCTTCCCGTCTTTTCAACCCCACCAGCCTGTCCAGCCCTTCGGTCGGGTTCGGTTCCCCTCTCCTTCTCTGCATTTAATTACTTTGCGCCCGACAGAATATACGCCTAGCTATGAGACACTCTACGTCGAGCATGCTATCGACGGTTGACGAAGGTCCGCTTGTTAAATTCTCCTTAGAAATCTATATATATATATATA
>NW_021851656.1:443049-490269 GCF_003651465.1 Formica exsecta | reverse complement strand
TATATATATCGACGTCTCAGTCGTATATGTAACTGCCTCAAGAATCATTTTAAAGCAATCGACAAGCTAAAAATATTAGAAAACCGGGGAAAATTTTATTAAATATTATTTTTATATGCTTATACTCGCAAATTTCCAACATTAGATATTTTATTAATGAAGCATTCGGAATAATTTCAATAGATTTGTACATTTTTACTGTCTCTTACAGATTATAAGATTCTCTCTCTCTCTCTCTCTCTCTCTCTCTCTCTCTCTCTACATATATTTTACAGAGATTATACGCGCGGTTTATATAAAAATTATTTCGGGATATTGATGTCTCCTTTTTTTATTTTTTTTTCAGCCACGTACAGTTTCTAGTTTATCTGTCAAAAGTAATATTGAGAAATTATTGACAGCTTAAGGAGAGCGCTATGAATTGAAGTATTTCTTCGCTTACGAGGACGATATGCGGAAACAAATTAATCCGTTAGTGCGGTAATAACTTTTTGAGCGGAGAATGGACCAAGAAGAGCAGCAGAGCTCATTACGCGGTTATCTCGTCGTCGATCAATCGAGATATTCGGCGCATGGCGTATATGATTAATGAGTTACTAGACTAATACATAAGAAATCCTTCCATCATCCTTATTTCGTAGGGCTTGATGGGAGAAAATGGTGGCCCGTTGTAATATAAAGCAAGAGTGTGATGCGTGCGTTGAAAAAGAAATAGTGATCGAGTCGATCGAAAATTAATTGTAAAACTGTTTAAAGAAAGTCGACACATTACATTATTTTATCTGACTCTGAGTCGTGACAGGAATCATAAAAGCTCGCACTTATATGAAATCGGAAAATCTCGACTGCACGATACACGTGCAATCATAATTATATATTAATGTGTTTTAATAGACATATATAATAGTTAACATGCCAATCTTTTTCTTTCCGCAATGTGTACAACACATCTTGTCATTTCTAGAATGTTTTTATGCTTTGATAGCGGAGTTACATAAACAAAGAAGTCTTATTTTTCATCAATATACTAAAACGATTTTGTTTTAATATGAATTAAAGTTAAAACTTGATTTAAAACTAAAAAATTGTATTATTAAATATTACAAAATTGTTGAAGATATTGATTTTTACCATCGTTTTTGATAAAAAAAAGACTTTAAGTTTATCATAAAATCTGTCATTAAAAAGCTATATTGATACTAGATTGTACGAGAACAATCATTATATATTTACAGAATATACTTCGTATCAATCGCTATATCCACGCGCGAAGTGTTAGTGTAGTTTTGAAATGAAAAGAAACCAAGGGGAGAATGTGAACGGAAAGAGGCAGTATATATGTTACCGCTGCAACGCAAGGTGCTTGTACCAATTTGACGAAGCATGATGGATTATACGGCCCGTGTAAAAAATTTACATTTACAGAATAAATTATCATAACATTGTCTCGAACGTATGCGTGCGTATTAGGTGCGCTTTTGGCACATTTTATTATATCAACGTATCCGTCAATCAGTGTCGACTAAATGGATTTTTAGGGTCGCGATGCATTTTATTCGTGGCGCGTATTTTATTCATTTTATTTATTTTGAAAATATTCGATTCTCGTGGTGGATTCGCGTGATTTAGTCGAGGTGAAACTCATTTGAACGTCGAGATTCTTATCAAAAATATCTGGTGGCTTAGAGTTTGTGTGATTGGAAATTAATAACATAACCCGATCTATACCATACTCGTGATACTTTTATATTTATTATTACGATATGTCTATGCGAACGGAAAGGTTCGAATAATCGTTTAGCCGACTATTAACACCTTCTATACTGAATAACTTGTATCGAGATCGATGTTGCGCTAAGAGATATATCGGTTTTCGTTACGCCTCGTAAGATTCAAGTCATGTAATAGGCGTTCAACCTATACGACTCCACCTTCTCAGATATGTGCCTGTGACATTATCTATAGTTTAGATTATGCGGATGAAAGAGATTAGATCATTTAAAATTATCGCACAGAAACTCTATAATATTCTATATAAAAGTGAAACAGTTTGTTGAACTATTACACTTGTAGATATATTGCTTAATGTTACACAATAAAAACTGATTCAAAAAATGAAAATTGATGCGGAAAACATAATGATCTTTTAATTATATATTGAAAAATGATTTTACTCCGGTTTTTTGTTTCTTTGATTAAATTTGAGAATTAAGTTAACTATTATTGAATTTATCAAAAAAAATATATATAATTTATAAAGTTAAATATTTGTCTTATTATGACAAAAATTTGGCGATTTTGTATGTGGAAAACTTTACGTGCGAATAATTAAATGTTAAAATTAAATTTCTCTATTTTTCATTTTAAAAATAAATTTTTTTTGTCGCTTGCACTTTATAAGTAACACATACCGCATCTTATTCTAAATGTTGCATAATACATGAATAACTACAATTTCTATTTGCAATTTTACTCCTACGCGATATACACCCGATATACACTCGTGTCTTATTCTCACGGTAATCGCATACCGATGACAGTTCCAACATTTATTCCACGTGATTGATTTTTTTTGCATAAAATACAGGCGTTTTTTGCTTTATTTTATATCAATGGATGTAATGATGACTGCGGAAAATGATTTTTGAAATGATGATTATTACAGCTATTTATTTGCGCTGTAAAAATGTATTATTACGCGAAATACCAAACGATATGAATAATTAAGATTGCAGATATGAAGAATTAAGATTAATTTTATTCTTTCAAGAATAATTATGTTTGAAGATATTTAAGAATGTGCGCTTGTGGCATATTTTAATTTCTTTTAGTTAAAATTAATCGACCGAAAAATTTACGTTTAGCTGTGGAAAAATATATAATTTTAGCATATTTTAAGTATTTAACCAATAATTTCTTATAATGCAACATTTACATAACATCTTCTATACGTTTTGAACATAGATATGACCAATAACAATATGATATTACATCTTAAAACGGAATTGAATAAACAGTTTACAATTTTTTTCGTCAAGCACTAATAAAAAAGCATCTATCTCTCGTAATTTAAAAGCTAACACAATTTCTTTGATATTTTAGTAAATTGAGGAAACGCCGTATATCGATACAAGACAAAATGTTCGAGTTGTAGGATAGCAAAATTGAGATTGGTGGGGATTCCTAGAGAGACGCATGCGTGAGCGCATAAAACCGAACATCTGCCACGTGCGCGGGCGGCGCATAGTGCGTAGATCCGTTGCGTGGACTGAAATCTCGAGGGGGAATATCGTGAAAAGTATGGCCGCATCCGCCATGCGTGTGCGCAGCCGCCTGAGGGTTGACTATTTTTTTATCCACTTTTAGCTCTAATATATCGAAATGTTAATTAACGGATAGGCGTAGAAGCCATTATACGTATATATAAATAATGTCTTATCGAATTTCATTACATTATATTTATGAAGTCCATAGATGAAAGAGATCCAGAGGATCAATCTTTTCTACGGTGGTAAAATTGAATTTTTTTTTTTTAGTATATAGCTACACTTATTAAAGATAGTGCTCCGAGTATTTATCCAAGAGTTTTTTATACTGTATATGATGAAGGTATTTTATTTCACGAACATATCAATATAAAAATTTTCTAGTTTATTGCGGACTTATATAGAATGTAACGCTCTCATATAACCACAAACGAATAGGAAAGAGTTTAAAATGTTTAAATATTTCTTTTATCCTCATAAAATCTATAAAAGATTTAAAGAATTTCTCAGATAATTTCATGATTATGTAACATGTCAAGTGAATTAATCTGTTTTATTTTTGAACTCCTCAATTTTAATCGTAAATTATATTACGATTACAATCACGACGTTTTTATAACGGCAAATATATTCAAGACTTTACAGATTAATAATTAGCATATAACTTTTCGACAAATATAGAAGGATATGAAAAGAATAGAAATGAGAAAATGCAGTTGGCGAAAGAATGATAGGTGTAATCGATAGAACGCGTTGCGTTAATTTCCTCTTCGATTCGTCAAGGATTGCCTCGAGGGGAAAAAAATAATATCCGACTATCTCCACGCGTGGCAATAACCGTGACCAATTTCTCCCGAAGTGGATTTGGAATTAGACGCGGGAAGCCCACTTCGGACCGTTCCGGATCGAGCGCTCCGCGATTCCCGAAAACTCCTCGTCATTCCTCTTTTCGAGAATAACTGCAAAAAATCAGCTTGAATTATAATTCCCTTTCCTTCGCGCCCTTCTTAATTTCGTTAGAAAAACTGGACATTTCGAGGATTGTAACAGGGAACGAATGCGCCAAGGATCAAAGGATTTAACAATAATAAATTCCGCAAGAGAAATTATGCCCTGGATTTTCTCGCCCTGAATTCGCCATTCATTGTAGAATTTTTGTGGACGCTATTCGACTCCTCACTACGTCCCAAGAGGGAATCAATATTTGGAGCTGTGCGTGTTCCGCCATGTTAGTCCAGCTATGCCCAGCCAGCAGCGGCCCCCATGAGGGATGTGTCTGTGAGGGCAGCTGGCGAGGCGTGTATGGGGTTACAGGGATACTCGGGGCCATGACTTGCCACATCCACCCCTGTAACACGAGCACGCACCATTACTCATATCGCGGCTCGTTGCACGCCACGGATTCGGGACGAATCCAGGAGGGCACTTTCAGGAAGCCTCGGGATGAAAATAGACGGCAACAATAGCCGCGACGTCGTGTCTAGCTTCGTGCCGGTACAATAAGTAATGCAAATATATAATCGCGCCAGCATAAAGTATGTAATACAAAAATATATATACTCAACGAAATTAAAACATTTTGCGAGCATGCGGAGAGATACATTGTGATATCGTAAAGATTCGAACACATCTAATTGAGAGCTTAATATTTACAAGATAAAACTACCATAAAATAATATTTCTAATTTTTATGAAATTTGTTTAAACGATATAAAAGACTGCGTGTCGAATAATGAAAACTAAAGACTATTTGTAATAAAAATACTTTGTTCTAAAAGAGATTATTCATACATTTGCACTCATACATATTTGCAACACATAGTTGTAGGGACGGGAGAAAGTATTCGACTTTTAAGATAATTTATGTGCATACATTGCACTTTCACACATTTGTTAAATACGCAGATCCCCAAGAAACTAATTAGCTAATTGGATTCCGAATTCCATCTTCGTAAAATATACGTTGGTCATGCAAGATGCAGAATGATAATACTCGAAATTATCTTGCGAATATCTCGCTAGCACACAACATACAAGCATTATCTGTAATGAAGGCTGACATTGATAAATATAATTATAATAATGTATTATGTGTTTCTCTCGCATAGTACTTGCAAATCGAGTAGCGATTCGAAGACCGATCGCAACATCCGGCATAATTATATCTGTCCAGATTGGCGAGCCGGCTCCTCTCCTTCGTCCGAGCGTTTTAATTAATCCCTCCGTTAATCTCACATTAATAAAATGGAATACAGTGTTGCTATAGAGCGCCCATTTTAAAGCCGCGTCGACGTGCTCGACAAAAGGGCTGAATTCCTTCTCGACGAGCACGAGCGGCTGCTCATCCGCTTCTTCGCCATGTTCTTCGTATATCTCAAACGTTTCAATCCTATCGGCGGATTAAAACATTAACATAAAACTCGTATTAGAGTCGAGCTGCACAGTATGTCGGAGATGACGACAGTCGCCAGTAACGATGAAAAATTAAGTTTGTAGCATCTTCTTCTCTCTCTCTTCCTTCTCTTCCTTTTAGCTTTTCGAACTTCTCGCCGCCGTACAATAGAGCTTGTCTACAGTCTGTAGAAGTCGTTACCTGGTTGAGATCGCCTCTACGATTTTGTGAGGTTTTTTGCAAATCATGCTAGTTCTATAAGCGATCGACGTACCTCCTCGCCGCTCGTCGAAACCTCACCGAATTCGACTTTCGACTTCTGCTACCGGATAATAATATAATGTGGTCGCTCTTTTCAAGAAGAAACTTTTTCATCAGCTGCGCAGTATTCATGATGGTAACGACACTTTCCAAGTCTCTGTTGTTATCTAAAAGAGTTATAAATTACTAGAAATATCAGTTTTTCAGAAATTGTGTATTTTTTTTTTAAATAAATACATGTCTTATTTAAACATTCTTTTTCTATTATTGATAAATTATATTGAAATGTAAAATATTCTCGACTAAGCCGGATAAAACACAAATTCAAGTGTGGAAAAGAATGCAAAGCCAAACATTAAATAAACAAAAGACTGCTAGGACAGAAGTAAGGCGCGTTATTGTGGTGGAATCGTGTTGATTTAGGATAGATATGTATCAGACCGCGTGGGTTAAGGTCAGCCTGTCACCTGAAGTACCATTAGCCCTTTCTAGACACCCTCTCTGTTCTACCTCCAACCTGTCATTAATGCATCAAGGTATTTTTTGTCGACGGACTTTCCTGAGAATTTCTTGCGAACAATAAAAGTAACAGCTATTTTGTATCAATCAGATATCGAAATAGACTGACAATGAATAAGATGATAAAAGAAATAATGGCATACGTACATACTTATTCAGAAGATACTTACACTTATCCGCGATATTATTACATGATTTATTACAATTAGTCTGAGATTCATTATTTTTTTAAAATCCGACAAAAGAAGAGTATCTATCCAGAAAAAAATTTTAAACCTCGCTGTTTTATTCTAACATTATTGCCTTTCGAAATAGACAAAACGAATATGGAAAAGAAAGATAGAGTCATGAGAACATTTATTGGGAGGATGTTGTTCAAACCATATATTAAATATACAAAGTATAAATAAATATAAAAACATAAATATTTGAAGAGATACGAAGTTTGTTTAAACCGATTATAAAATAATTATGTACTGTGAATATGTATACGACGCTATATTAATTACACAAGTTTCTCATGTTTTAATGATCTATGTTTTAATCAATAGAAGTATATATAAATTTCTCCGTTTAATCAAAGGAAACGAAAGTTCTTTCACATATGAAGAAGGTGATATTAGTTAGAGATCGACCGATTTAAAATCTGTTTTGTCATGTGGGTTACTATGTCTCGCGGAAGAATTTGTGCATCACGACAACTTGCAACAAAGAACTTTGGAAGTTCGACCGAGACATATTATAAATCAGCACTTACGAATTAGATTAACATAAGAGAATCAACGTACGACAATTAAAACGTGTTGTATTAATATGATTCAAATACGTACATAAATAAAATATTGAGAACAGTTTTCATAGTTTATATTTTTAACAAAAAAATTGAAGAATTTGCTGAATTTATATATATATATATAAATTTGTACTTTAGAATTATTTTTTATCTAAATGTTATTAAAAGTTAACTGTTAAAAAAGTTACTTTAGAAAATTACACAAAGAATTCAAGTTTTATTTTAAAAAAGTCAGTCTGTGAGAATGTATAATAAATCTTCCTACGCACAGAGCGTATTATTCTGGATATAAAATCACGATAGCATCTCTGTCTCGCGGAAGACGTTTCCCACAGGCCGACACTCGACTTTTGTAAAGTACCCAATAAATCGTGAACTTTATTGGACAGGTAACGCATTATAATAAAATATTCCTTACGAGCTACCGTAGTTTGTTCAGCGTAGTTTATACATACGGTAAAGAGCATACCTGAAGGAAACACCGTCGCATCGTGTTTGACCGGCTGGCTCTGATATGACAGAGGACGACAAACCGGAAGGTGATACGTAACGGGAGACAAAGTTTTCGGAAGTTGAAATTTGAAAAATGCACCATCTAAGCATGACTTGACTACCGCTCTCGTGGCTCTCGTGGTGGACGCGTGGCCATCGAAAAGTGCAAGCTAGACACGAAGAGAGAACGTCATACTATGAGGTGGCAACAATGCTCATTGACGGGCACCACCAGATCGAGAATGACTTGTACGTACGAGGTGTTAGCAAGGTTTCTGACCTCGTTTTAAGAATTCCTCCTTGCGTATGAATGTCGTTTAGACTATCTTGCTCTTTCGTGACATCTTGGTGAAACGGAAAAATTCGAATCTAATTTTGCATATTTTTCTTAATCCCGCTCATCTTATTATTTGAATGTAATAATCGCGCGCATCCGTTAAAATTATACGACTTTCTATCATCTAATGAACACAGAAATTCACTCTAGTTTGCATAATTATGCTTTTGCATAATTATGCTTTCTTAATTTTAAATTATGCATTTTTACTTAAAAAAGATGAATCTATTAATTGTAATGATATCTATTTTATATTGCGTTATTTGATATAGACCTTCGTATTTACTTTCATGATTACCGAACCGTGTCGTGACTTATTCACGGATCTGCAAACTGTTTACTCGAAAAGAGAGGTGTGACATCGTTTTTGTGAACGTATTCGATTACGGTGGAACATCCGTTGTCTGAGCGATGACCAACGTTTTTTACTTGCCATTATTCCCTTAATTATGTTACCTTACCTTACCGTGAATTTCGACGCTCGAGTTCGTTTGACAATTGCCGGTGCAACTCACGTCTCATTGTTAATCGAAATGGCTATCGATGTCCGTAACTTGTAGAATGTCCGCAACGTAACCGTGAAAACACTTAAATTGTAAAATTCAACTACTTTATTATACTATTTTTTCTTCTACCTCTAAACAGGAAGAAGTGTAAGAAAAATATTCTCTTTACACAACATCAAAATAAATAAGCGTTATACTTTTTGAAAAGTATGACTTATTATTATTAATATATATACACCATTATTCCGCTTAACAGCTCGTGTATTAATTTCCGACGATAAGAATGATGAAAAATTTATTGCTTCGCGACGTTTTATTAAGTGTACGGCAAAGGAGAACAGTGAAAGGGTTCAGGCCTCTTTCCGACGGCGTATTGCTTTTCAATACGCTATTGAATAACTCTTATTACGCTTTTGACGAGGAAAACGAACAGAAAAAGTCAAAGAGAGCGCGTTGGTGTCAGCCGGTGTTCTGGAACGAGTCCAAAATATTGGCGGAATATTGGAAAGTACAAGTTCATGCAGCCACTATTATTTATCGGCTGCATAAGGTGTTTCAGGCTGCGTTCTTCAGGACATTTCTACAGGATTGACTGCGTATTGTTACGTTACAGTTTTGTCGATAGCCCTATAGTTCGTTCGCGGTGGCGTATTGGCAGATACAATGATTTGCACTTATTGGTTAATAAATCAGCGCTACATTTGCCATTAGACGGCAATATTCTTCGACATATTCATGATGAAGTGACATTGGCATGGTAAATTGAAATAGCGTCATATTCTTCTGGGTGGTTTAAATCGATTCGCGCCTAGTTGCCTATAGAAAACGATGCAGCATTTTTCGAATCTTAATGTAAGCTGCGACAATCATTTGCGTTGAACTCATTTTGTGTTTTACAATAAGACATTGATTGTGCCGAGCACAATTATTTTGAATTAATTTTAATTTATATATCCGCGCGCGCGTACATATTTTTTAAATATTATTTATATAAAAAATATATTTTTGAAAATAAAAGATGCAGAGGAAAGTGACGTTACTCGTCTATTGATTTACAGACTTTTTTCTAATTTTATTTTTTCGATTACTTATAAGAGAAATTGCTCAACTATGAATATAATTGTGATATCATCAAAAATTGTCACGATCACAAAATTTACACATTTATCGAATATCTGGTGTCACTGTCAAGCAGTGCAGAGTATAATGTGCATAATAAATATACTGACCGTATCGCGCGGTGGCAATTATAAAATTATTCCAATACATGCCAGCTGATCTCGAACCTCGTTCGAATGAAAGTGACGACACAAGAATAAAGGGTATCAATGGAGCGAGCATTTGACAGGATTTAGATAGCATCTTAACAGCGGTGATTTACAAGCTTTATCATCCGGCGGTTTTAACCTAGTGACTGGCTTTTAGAACGGCTAGTCACTGCAAGGGTTAAATAGGCATGTTTATATAAACGTACAAAAACAATGCTAATACTAAATCATACCAGTAATGGATCTCTATTTTTACAAATTGCCTCTGTGGTTTTTATACAATTTTTGCCTTTTTTCTGATATTTGTTATATAAAATACCGCGTATATATGTTAAAATTTAAATTATTTTGCAAACGCATATGCTACTATCATTTAAGATACAATATGTTTAGTAATTGATGCTAAATCGAAAAATAAAATTCTTGATGAGAGAGAATCAGTCTTCATATATAATAACTTAATATGTTTATTATTATACGTTTTTAGAATCAATTTTTAAATTAAAATTATATTAAAATGTAATTAATTAAAAGATAAGATTTTATCAAAGTCATTTGATTTTCAATATTTAGCAACTTCAAAAGAGAGCACAACTCTTTTAATCATATTTTTTCAATTCAGAGATATCAATATAAATAAAACCCTTCTTTCGTAGTTACGTTTTTAGACTTTCGCATAACGTACGTAATTATCTCAATCTCGGAGCAAAAAAGAAAGAATGAAAAATGGTATCTCGTAAGACCGATTCCCATTGCGACCGATATTACGACAAACGCTATTGGAGCAATTGTGGCGCGGTCTTCAGAGCGAGAGGGAGGGTTGCTAAGTCGGGGGATGACTCGGGGCTATGCCAAGGCGAGATGCACCCCTGACTAAGCCCGTGGCACGGCAACGTCGAGCGGATCAAGCCCGGGTATACGTTCCCGGGTCGCAGTGGGGAGCCGGAGAATGGCATTACGGGTAGAGAGACCTTCCCTCCCTTCCCATCTCCTCTCAGAGCCGCGCATTGTCTGGCAGCCATATTGGAGTAACAGCCAACCCCGTCGTGATTGGTCCGTTTTTTAACGGAGAACCCGTGGCTTGGCACAATACCCGACCAGCCCGTGGTTAGGCAATGCCTGGCTATACGATAGTCTATCAGTCGACTCCATGCTGCGCCCGTTTCGAACTCGTCTGTCGGTGCTCGAGTATCATGACTCTCTTCAAGATTGGATTGTATAACATAGAGGTGATCCGCGCCACGACGCGATAAAGGGAATGCCCTGTTCAATCCTCGGTATAATCCGTGTGCTTCGAGTTTTCGCAATTTCTCCCCGTTGAAAGTCTCCTGCCAGAAGTCCTTGGTCGACAACGATGATGATGATCTAAGATCATTCATGCGATATCTACATACAAGATCAGTGTAAAAATCTGAAGGCGTTAAAAGGACGCGCTGAGGATTAGCCCTATACCTTCGGAGTTCCGGGTACGGACAAGTTGTTCGCGTAGTATAGAGAGAGACATTCTGTTCTCCATTGGAATATTCGCTATGAAAGTTTGGAGAACGATACTACTATTCGAGACGCGGATTTTGTAAATGAAACAAAGTGCTTAGTGCAAGGGCATAAGCGTACTCTGATAATTGCCCGCGATTACAAAATGATTTAGTGACTGGAACAATATCGCTGTGGTTATGGTTATTGTTGTGAAACGGCGTTTTGGATTACTTTTCGGATTCTTCAACGATATTGGAATCTAGTAGATAAGGTATGTAGTAGATAAAGGTAGAGAAACGCCAGGCGGTTATATTTATATCATATGAAAGCGCGACTTGAAGGATTACATAACGCGAGCACGTGTAGTTGCTTTAACGACAATTTGTCTTAATCATCATCAATTTGACAACAGAGATGCGACATGCCATTGACAATGCTTACGAGAGAGAGCCTAGTTTAGAATCGATTAATTGTTTGATCATATATTTGTTTTTGGATATTTTTCAAACATTTTTGCATTATAATATTATAATTATGTTCTAATCATTATTGAAGAATTAATATTTTTCATTGTACATATACATTGATGATTATAATTGATCATAATTTATATTATATAAATACATATTTTTTAAATATCTCTGATTTAAGCATGGTCATGAGAATCATAATCAAATGTTTAGAAAAAATCGCAAATACAATTATTTTCCGAGTAGAAAGTTTCATATAAATTTGTGCGATGGCTAATTGACAGTCATAGTTTTATACGATCAGCTTATTATTTTAAATATATTTATTATCTTAAATATATTTCTACAAAATCAACGATATAAAATTCTATATATTATAGTACTTGTCTCCGATTAATAAAATTACAAATATTATTAAGATTTCTGTATTATTACTGCAGCAGTTGTCTTTATCAAAGATTCTTCAAAATAAACTGTTGAAACTATTAATTATCTTACCGTTATAAGATTTACACATTGATCACGTTAAATTTCTAATAAACTTCCGTGTTCAGTTAAAAATATCAACTAAGGAATTTTTAAGAAACGTGAGATATGATAAGACACATCTAGGACGCGTCCATCCAATTGATCGACCGGTTTGCACACTCGTCCGACGAAATAAGAGTCGACGAAACGGCCGACAGTTCGGCATCGATCAGGATTGATGATCGCAATTACAATTTATCGTTCACGGCAGGTGACGCGCGATAATTCGCGCGCTTCTTTGGCTCCAAATGAGACGTCAAATTCCGTTCCGGAGTTAACATCGTAAACCGGTATCGGGAACGTCACCTATTGTCGAGGGGTGCGAATGAGATCGTCGCAACACATACACGTATATTTGTTACCCCCGGGAATAGGACAATCGTGCCGGCGCATTCGAATTGGAGGATTCTCTTCCGGCAACGCGTCGAATACGCTGTCTACGAGCGAATAGGAAGCGGATGAGAAAGCGCGCGTTCCCGGTACTCGGCACGGGAGGATCGTCGGCACCGAAAATTCTGTCGAGTAATGCAAGAATTATTATCCAACGCGGCGGATCGTCGGGACGAAGGGAAAGAAAAAGAGAGGGAGGGCGGAAGAAAATGGTCGTTAAGCGTGCGCGCGAAATATGAGAAATGATCTGTCGACGTTCCCGTGGCCGTGGAAAAAGCGAACGCGGGCTTCAAAGAAGCCGTGGAATTGAAAAAGCCGGAGGGCCGCGCCATTAGATGCAGCGTGATAGGGCGAATTCCCCGACGGGCTTAGTTGGAGAAAAATCTATTCCGACGGTAGAATCTCGAACGTTGAGGAAAACTGAGAATTTACTTTTTGAAACGACAATCGCATTAGTAATTGCAACGCTTAAAACGATCAGGAACGAACTGATAGTTTAACACAGTTTGAGAAAAACATATCGTATTTTTATCTTTGAACGTGATAAACAGCGCTACAATATATTTTTCTGAAGAGGAAAATAATTTTATACGCGTAAGATATATAAAATATTATGTACGCCCGCATTTGTGAAGTTGACAAAAAATGAAATCAAATGAAAAATATCTGATATGTTAATTCTACTTTGTAGTGAGAGATTTCCAATTTCTAACTTTATATAAAAAAAACAATAATTTTAAATTTGTTTCATTTTTTTTGTTTATTTAAGTCCAGTCTATCTAAAATATTGTAATTTCTTTGAATATTTATACATTACATATTTATTAAAAATTATTTCTTTTGATTGAAGAATAAAGAGAAATCGCATTGAAAGGCGCTTGTTGTCTTCAATATGTCCACATGTACAATAAATCTCTATTGTGAGGGAATAAGAGCGTAACAAAAATTCCATTTTATAAATTCCTGTTTATAGCAGAGAGAGAAAAGCAGAAAGAGAACATGATGATAAAAGTCACAAAAAATTATGCTGCACCAGTTAAGAATTATACTTGTACCAATTACGCGTGGCATACTCTTCGATGTATGTGGCTGAAATTTCACCTCGTAATTCCCCGAGCTTTAAATAGGCTTTAACATCGAACGGGAAGGGGCTGTTCCGACTTCCCTCAAATTATAGGCGGCCATTATCGTGCGGTCGGCTTCGCATTTGGGCCAGACAATGGCCGCCACCACTCGTTAATGTAATAGGCATCCAAAAGGTGCGATCTCCCTCTTTACTTCGTACCGGCACCGGCACTAACCGGCAGAAGCCGGCGCAGGACGAAAATCCTCCTCTTCTACGGCCAACCTGTCCGTCGTTTCGTCGGACGGACCTGCCTGGATCCCAGACAGTGCCCGAAAGAGGAATTATTATTTTATGAGATTATTATCTTTAATAACATCGCGCGCGCTTCGGCTGCGGGGAGAAAAAGGAGTACGCTTTTGTGTTTGATGGAAATGTTCACACGTAGAAGTAGCTCGCTCGAGCTGCTCGATATTATCGACATTTTGTCAAGAGACCAGGTAGAAATTTTAAAAGCTTTTTTACCTGTGTTCTCTGTAGTCACGTGTGAAATAATGCCATAAATATGAAAATAAAGCATGTAAAGTTCGAGTTAAATATATCGCTATATTCAGTTATGTTCCGTTTAAATATAGTTTTTTTTTTAAATTTATACAGTAGTTATCAAAATTTATAACATGAACCAGAATGTATACTCAACAATATATAATTAATACTATGCAAATTATTAATCTTTTATTTACGATATTTTAATTTTATTAAATAGAAGTGTGCATAATTATGGGCATAATATTCAAATTAAATTTTCTTAATCCGTAAATGATAAATAGAAAACAATAATTTTTTTGTACACTAATTTTTATAATGTATAAAATTATTTTGCGACTACAAATAACAATAGCATTTTTATTCGGACATATTTTAATATAGAACGATTTAAATTATCGAAAAAGAGACGAATAATTTTTCAACGTAAAGTTTTCACTATTTGGATATAAAAATGTATAATTTATCTGTTCGAAATATATGAAAGTATAATATATATGGCTTTAGTTATCCATTACGCATTCTAGAAACCGTAAATAATTCGAATAGCCTCATCCATGTCATCTTTTATGCGTACGCAAGGGATGAAACGACGACGGGAACATATGAGGGTTGTTTAAACCAGCAGGTGGATCTTCAACAACATCCCTTTATGCTTCAATTAATTCCTCTCCCTTTCCTCCCAAAAAAAATTTACCTGCCTGTTGCTAGATGTCAGTTTTCAAATGCCGCGCTTCGTAACGGACTGTTCCTGTCGAGTCATAAGTTTATGATACAGTAAAATATCACGAATTTATTTTTTCTCACGATAACTCCCGTACACATAATAAAATAATTATTATACTGCTGACTAATTATTATACTGCTGAATGCTTTATATATATATATATTAATAGCGTGATGGATACAAGAAAAGCAAAGATATATTTTGGACTAATAATAATTTTAGTGCAATAAATAATATGGTGATTTGAAAGATAAATAGCTCTTTAAATACGTGGTGAAATAATTTTCTCGGAATGAAGAATCAGGATTATTCTAACGTCTACGTCACCGTATATCGCAAATGGTTAGATAAAAACAGATTAAATAATTATTTCATGTGAATGTACTATAATTAATGTATCCATGAGTATTACTTCCTAACTATAAATACCACATATTACATAAACATAAACACGATTAAAATGCAAACGCGCAATGATCATTATTCGCTTTAACTCTTAACGATGTAAATAGGTAGAGATACGTAGAGATACGCAGAGAAATACAAGCGATTTTTATCATTAATACAAATGCACATAAATATTTATACGGTTGCGTTAGCAAACTTTTAAATAATAATATAAATATACATCGCGACATTCGCAATAATGTTAATTCTATGACGGCTACCTTACCGCAAATGAAAATTATGGAATGCGTGCAAGGAAATCTATAATAACACTTGTCAATGACATGTCAGAATAAAATTGCACAATAGAGCCAATGAGAAACATTCCTGAGTAACATACTATGCAATCAGACAACTAATTAAATATTCTTGAGATTGAAGTGATCTCTGCGTGAACCTTGCAAATACACGCGAACTTGTTTACGTTCTTTTATGTTTAATTATCTCGTCGTTTCGAGGCACGCGTATTTTTCGCGATGAACCGTATAGCGTCGGAAACGCTTTTTCTTCTCCCGTTCATTTCGTGAACCGATAGCTATCGACGATCGATTTAGTGAAGTACCGATTAATTCATCTCCTACGAACATCTACTTCTTTGCAGGTGAATATATTCTCAGCTCCGGCAGTCAGAACGGAAGTGGAAGTAGCATTATCGAAGAGGACGGTCCGCTTCTCAACGAAGCATCGTTGGCTTTAGACAATCATCCCTTGGCTGACTTAACCGATGATTCTCTGGGTCTAAACGACACTCTAGGACTTGAGCATGACTTTACATCAGAATTACTCGGAAGTAGTCTCTTGGAAAATACTGGCGTAGAGGGCCTGCTCAGCAACGATACTCTAGGCTTGCCCGACGAATTTAATCTCGAGGAGGCGCTTCAGCTCGTTGGCCTCGATGAGGCTCAACCAGAGGTTTGTGAGATATCTTCGTATCTTCTACTTAAGAAAGTAACTATAATTTGTCTTTGTAAAAAATCAGCGATATTAATAGTTCGTTTGTTTTTAAGTTAGTCGTTTGTAACAACGTGAAATATTATTCGCTTTTATTTCTGCAAATAATTTTCATAATGTTATTATTTCTGTGATTAATTATAATCTTTTATTGTTTATATTCACTCAAGATCAGCAAAAATTATTTCAGTTTTTATTTTGATAACGATATTTGAAACTTTTTCATTCTCACTCCTTGTCTCCATTTAAGTTATATAATAATAATATAATAATAATAAAGTTATATTTGGATTATACGGGTTGGCTAGAGTGTGCGTGTTCTCCAAACACGTAAAGTATAAGATACCTTTTATTGCGGTTATAAAGTTATAATTTTCTGTAACAAGTTCTTGTTCAACTGAAATCTCTTGTCGACGAAAAAGCGCATTAATATACATTGTATATGGCACGCTGAGATATTTTTATCTTGCGTGATCTATGTCGTGTTCTTAGCGATGTCATGATCACTATGTAAAGATTGATTATTAGGAAACAAAGCCAGAAGTGAAAAAGAAGAAGAAGAAAGAGGATACTGCCGCAGACTCCGCAAGTGCAGAGGACGACGCGTCCATCACCACCTCGAGTAACGGCGAGGTCGCGAAGTCATCCAGGTGCGAGGATCCCGAGACCGGCGACATGATTCACACACCGCAGTTTCATCATCCCCATCATCCACACCACCGTTCCTTCCAGGTACGTACGACCCTGATTTCATTGCCATTGTAGGTTAGATCGTTTACCAGCGCCTCTCATTACTTACTACATACACAATGTCATCATGATTACGACAATATAATGATTTATGTACAAAGTACACATAGGCTTCCTATTAAACATATGCAATATCGCGTGAATAAATCAATGAAAGACTATCTTGTCTAATGAGCCATCTAATTCGTTTTCTGAATGAGTATCGCAGATGTTAAATTATCATCTTCTTAATAATATTCTCCGATGTCGCTTATTATACTTTTTAATATTCTTCATATTGTGTACATAATGTATAAATATTTCCAGAATTTTAATTTTATCCTAAATCGAACATTTATGTTCGTACGTTTTAATATGATCGCAGTTTATCCGAAAAATTGCCCAGGTTGCGATAACATGTTTAGCTAAATTGACTTTTATATCATCTTATAAATGTTCTTAACGCAATATATGCGTTTGGAGGAACGATGAAAGCCGCGGTATAGTCGCCGAGAGTGACCACGGCATTTGCGATTTTTCGACATTCCGTTAATGAGAGGCTCGTGATGATACCGCGAGGGGCACCGGTGATATACGAAGTAGGAAACAAACGTCGAGAAGATAAGAACGGCGCGTAAAGCCGCGCAGTTGGAGCGGCGTTTACGGTCCATAAACGGGGACACTCTTTACAGCGTTGACCACAAAAACTTCGGTGCGGCTCCATTCCTGTGGTTCCACACCCCCTTTCGGGAACCAGATAATTACACATCATAAATTAGTATACATTTTAATGTAACGAGATGATGGATATATTAAAAATGGATCTCGTTTCCGCAATTTATGCTTTTTATCGAAGAATTTTGTATAAACTTTAATTTTTCTTACATTTATTATATTACATAATTACAGTGATGTGATTGAAAAATAAGCGCATGCATATAAACAAAAGTTATTTAAAAAAAAAACATTTAAAATTATCCTCACAGAATATTTGATAGCAACTATTTTATTAATAGCTAATAAAAAAGTTTAAATATGTATTTTTTTACCGTTCTACTCACACTACATTATAAATTAAATAAATTTAATGTATTTAGTATCTCAATCTAATATTGTAATTTAATTACACATTATGTTATGCTTTTAAATTCATTGTTAAATTGATAACTAGAAAGCACAAAAAAAAGATCAAACTTAAAAAAAAAAAAAAAAAATGCATTTTTCAAAATTTTTATATTGTAGTATTATTTCTGAACTTGTGTTTCATCCCTTATATAGCAATCTAAACATGGCAAAAATCATAGATGACTATTAGTATTTATTGTTTTAGAAAAATATAACTGGCATCATGTTTATCTTTCGATGGTAGTTGTTTTCGCGAATTTGCGCGATATATTTTTACAGTTCGCAAAAGGCCAACTCCTTGATTGTAATTATCACTTTTGGTTTTTACTTTGTACTTTACGTAGCCTGATTGCTGCGATATCACATCATTTTTCTGGGAGTTCATCGATAGTTCATCGTTTACCATCAATGACACTTTACTCAACGTATAGTGTTATAACAAACAAATAATTATTTTTTATTTATCAGAAATTTATCATTTAACGACAGTTAGCAATGATAATCATATTTTTGAGAAATAACTTTCCGCCTGCCATGGTCGGTTATTAACCATAAAACGTTTTTGTGATAGATAGATATATTTTGAACACTCTTTGTATCTTTTTCTTAAAGAGCTAAATCTTTTGAAAATTTTCTTCCATACTCGTTGCTACTCAAACCTATTATCATTTGCAACACTTTATTTATAAGACATATTACTCGGCGTGTTCAATATTAAGATTATTTCTTGCTCATTATCGCTTTATAGCGTTATAGAATTTTATTACACTCGCGGGGAACAAGTTCTACTATTTGAATAGATCGTGCTTATTAGAATGCGCGTGAACTCAGTGCTTCGTAAGTCGTGTGTTTTGTTTAGCATTTTATAAAGTATAAATCATGTTTTATCACACAGTATCTTGGCAATGTTGCGAGTATAATGCTTGAAAGGCACTTTTCAGTTTTACAGACGCAATAGATATTAAACGCGATGTCGTACTTCCTAAGTAATGAAAACATTATTTTTGGATACAATCGCAAAATCTACGTATTTGCATATCTGTAAAAACATTAAATATAATAAGAAAAATATATGTCAATATATGTAAAATTTATATATAAGAGAGATATATAAAATTAAACGAAGATTTAAAGACAGAGAGAAATCGAAAGTCTCACGTTATATAAAAAACAGAAATAATAATAGTATATAAAAATATGCTATTCGTTTTTCTATGCACTTTAGCACAAATACTTCGACTTTATAGTCGACGATTATTAATTATAATGATATAATAATGCTATTATTACATTTTTATATATACAGAAACAAATATGTTGCAGAAATACGTAGTTATTGCAGAAGTACGTAATTATTGCATCAGTCTTGACAGACCAATTGCGCTGCAATCTAAAGATATCATTGCTGATACAAAACATTGCATAGAGCTGTATATTACGTGTGTGATAATCATCTTGGTATTTTTTTTCAACAATCCAGAATTTTTAAAACAGGAATATTTTACCCTTGCTTCTAAAATTATTTTTGCACATAGGAAAGACCCGAATATTTTAATATATTCATGATTTGATACATCCATATATCTATATATACATATATAAAATTTAATGGTATGCACAAAAACGAAATAATTAAATTGTGCCCTGGGCAAAAATCTCGTCAGCAGGTGCATTAGCGGGTTAACGAAGTACATATGAAATGTAAGTTTTCAAGACGAAACTGTGGGATACGAAAACATCACGGAAACTTTTTAGAAAGTAGGCAATTCCCCGGATTTGATTTTCGATGCTCTTACCGGGGCATGTAATAGAATGCATTCCGTCGGGAAATCACATCGTTGTAGGAGAGGATGATCGTGACAATGACCTACCCAGGTAGTCCGCGGCGAATTCGTCTAGCGAGGAAACGTGACGCAACGCGTACGTATATGCAGGACTTCTTCGCGTACACGTGGAGGAACACATCTGAAAAGCCCCGCCAATGGGAGAGATAGCATGGTCCCCTACTACCTTGGACTGCGGTGGACGCGATCGCAATGTTTGTGATCCTGGCCGTCGGCGCTGACACTCGACGGACGACACGCGATTGGAAGTGAACGCGAACCTCGCGGAAAAGTCAGCTACACGCTTGCCCGAGAACAGGTGATCTCGCCGGTGAACATCCGTTTCGTAGATAGGCGCGATAAGCGGTTCCAAAGGTTCCTCAAACTAAGTGCGATTCCACCGCGATAGTGTAGTGTCGGAATTGTTCTTCCAGTTAAAAAGAAGTAGACGCTAGGATCACGCCTTCTCGCGAAGATACCAAGTTTCTCGCCCACGTACTATCACCGGAAGAACACTCGTATAGTCAATGAAAAACTGGTTGCAAAATGAGAACGTTGAACTACCGCGATCAGTTCGTCTCGGTCTTCTTTGTTTGATGAGACAGCGACTTTTTTACAAAGTTTGTGTGATTTACATAAAGTTTCATACGCCTACGGTCTAAATTCGAAAATTTCACGCGAATACTAAACTGATGAGTAAGATATCGAATTTAAGATTAAACTACATGCGATGGGAGTGATAAAGCTAATATAATGACAATCTCTATAAAACGCACCACTTATACGAGATTCGTAGCGATTTGAACGAGGCCAAGACACCCTTCTCACGGTTACTCCATGAGACCGCCCACGTTGAATACACAAATCTTAGCTTTATGCTTTTCAAGATGATATGTTGTACATCACAGAATTGCCAGTGGAATAAGATTTTCGCCTGAATGCAAAAATAATACTCTTTGTAATAACACAATACAGTGCGTTAGTAAAAATCATAACTGATTGAAACTAATCAAGATTTGCGACGATTAGATGTTCAATTTTTACCAGAAGGATGGAAATTTATTAAGAAAAAGAAAATTGTTATAATATTCGGTTAATTTAATGTCAGTACGAAGACCGGTGCGTATCCTCGTGTCTAATTCGTAATTTCGAGTGAAGAGGATACACATGAATGACGTGCAGCAAGCCTTCGTTAAACCACATCCGCAAACCAGCGAGCACGCGTGCCAAGGGAATACAGAATGTTGGAGTCTGATATTGGACGAAGGTCTTTTTCAGGTAGATTACACTAATTGCGCAATACTTATCACGATAACCAAATAAAAATGCATAATGCGATAACAGATACGATACATACACCCGTGTGCAAAGTTAGTGAAGTAGTAGGAGGTAAAGATTAGCGCAAGGTCTTGCGAACAAGGTTTTATGGAAAAAAAAAACAGCAGGTTATAATAATTGAAAATACTTAACAAGGTGGACTGCGTTCACTGCCATTAATTCTAGAATCATTATATATGTTTTTGCTACAACAAGAAGTATATATATAACTTTTATATATAAAGAAATTCTATTAAATAGGGTGAGAAAAAACTGCATCAAAAGAATAAAACGCATAAATTTGAACATAGAATTTATCGCAATAATAAAATAAATTATATTTTATGTAGAGATTTCTCGACTTTTTTTTTTTTTTTTTTATAAATGCAGTAAAAACTTGTCACATATATATACATTACAATCTAGTTAGATGCAAATCCCTCGACATTTTTTAAAAATAAAAATAGTAAAAACTTCTCATATATATACACATTACAATAACTACGTTGGATGCAAATCTGTGATCAAAATTTAAAGAATCAATACATTGCTGTTCAGAATGGCGCATTTTTCTTCCTTAATGAATTCCAACTATTTCTAATTCTAATGACTTCACAAGTGGATCAAGAAATTATCCAACATCCCGCTGAAATTGGCTTTCGGAGTAATTTTTACACGCGCGCAAACACATATACATACACGTAGATATATATATATTAATTTTAAATTAATTAAATTAAAATCTTTAGATATACATAAATTTATAATTTATAATTGCTAATAAATGCTGTACAAACTGAAAGGAAATTTAAAAGATGGGGTATCTTTTAGTTTTGATAAACTTAAACACATAAAGTTTGGTGAAATAATACACGTAGATATATATATATATATATATATATATATATATATATATATCGGTCTCGTGCGACCTTGCATCCCGCGTACGCGCGTGTAGAACTGTCATTAGAACGCAACCGCCGCCGGAGGAGTATTACTCGGCGCGGGTCTCTTTCAATACGTAATGAGTACACTAAATTAATATATTCCTACGCCCGGGACCTTTGCCTACAGAGAAGGATGTGTCGTGCGTATTATGTGGAAGGCTTACGCAAGAAAACCGCGCCGTTGCCGCTCGCGAGCCATATCATTTTTGGAGCTCCTCTCTCACGCGACCGTCGTATTAACACTGACCTCAGTCACCTATAATTGCTACATGTTACCGTATACATCGAGATACAAACGACGAACACGTAATGCGACTTACTACAGTTGGATGACACACGTTCCGACATCGTATCACGTCGGTTCCTTTTTTTTTTCTTTTATTTCGAGGAGGACGGTGTGCTTATTCTACGAAAGCGAGTGCCTTGGGTATGTGTGATATCGCTTCAACTTGGCGCAAGCCTTTTTTGTGCGATCTACTTCTGTCGAAGGCGGTTCATAGTACAGCACACGTGTAGAAACTACAGGTTATTTGCATTTCAAGGTCTAGAAGACTTGTAACTTTGTTAAATATACTTGTGTGTGTGTGTGTAAAAACTCTACATTGTGTGAAGGAAACTTCTTGACATTTAATTGAACTTTATTATATACATTATTTATACAATAATTTTTATACATTATTTATGCAATAATTTTTTTTTTCTTACACAAGTTTTGTAGATCGAATACTTTTGAGAGATGTTTGAATATATATAATTGATTAAATCACAGATCTCTCTCTGTCTCTTTTTTACAAGATAAAAAAAAACATCTTACTTAAATTGAAAAAACAAAAATAAAAATCATATCTATTTGTGATGAATAAATAATTAATAATTCCATTTGCTACATCCGATAAAATAAATGCTGCTTTAAAAACGCTTCAGAAAATTTCGAACCAAAACTCTCTCTAGAAAGCAGGTGGTAAAGAAATAGGAATTCGACAGGTACCTTCTGCCTTTTCATTCGAAATCTTACGATCTCGGAGTCTGAAGAGGCTGAAAGCTCCAAGTGGCCGCAGTTTTGACAATAGTAGGACCTCCCGGAGTTTTAAGTCGTAATTAAGCAGGCCGACCCGCTTCTAGCGGATTATCTCTTATGGATTACCAGTGGCGACTTTCTATTTAAACCGCGACCAAGATCAATGTCAATCTGTCGTCATCGAGTCACCGCTTTAAAAATTTTTTTCATTTTGCTAAATACTGCGCTCTGAGAAAAAATCGCAATAGATTTCAGTGAAATTTACCATGCAAAACTGATATTCAGAAAGATATAACTAGTTACACTGTGTCTCTCTTGAGTGTGCCTCAAAATTATTTTTGCGATTAGTTTCCAAGTATAAATTATACAACTGCGAAGAAACACGTGCGCTTTTTTACAATTGCTACTTGCTTATTTAATTATTTGATATGCAAAACTTAAAATATATTCGTCCATTGCTGCAAGTCAACGAGAGAAACATTTAAATTGCGCAGTGTAGTAGAAGAATAAATTATAAAAAAGTAATTAGTAATTAAGCACACAGAGACATACAGAAGGTAAATGTTCGCCTGCGGGTAACATAGGATGTCTTAGGAGTTCCATATAAATAATGAGAGAATGAACTCGAATATGTCAAGACGTGGTAATAATTATCGTTACCTGCATCTGCAGGACCTGACAAATACAGGAAGAATAGTAACATGAAAAATAATTAAAATACCTTGGCAACAAAAAGTCTTTAAGGATGAAAATGATATATATTTATTTTCGTGGAAAGAGGAATATATTATTGATATTATCTCATTTTTTGATCTTTTTCTACAATTTAATCTTTACAAGTATTTATTAAAATATAAAAAATAAATCCATTAATTATTCGGTTATATCGGAAAGAGTATGAACTATGCTATCAATGCGTATAATATAGCATTATTAATCAAGAAATTGTCTCGTGCGTTTTTTATTAGAACGCAACCGCGTTATATTTCTGTAGAATAAATTATTGAATAATAAATCATTCTATCCATTTGAAGCGACAAAGTGGAGATTAATAAAATGTTAAGTTTTTTTTTTCCTGTAATTCTCTCTCTAGTGTGAAGCTGGAAATATATAAAAAAAAATAAGTACTCCCAAGATGTGCATAAATCATAATGTATAACGAGCATAAATAACTCAATAATTTATTACCTCACACAAACATTATATATAAATGATATGGGTTGTTTAAATAGATTGTTTAGATATTTGAAAGAAACTTGATAATAAGGCACGATCGCTAACATAGATAATAATATGGAGCGTAAATAGATAATCAAGCAATATCGGCGAGTTCATCATTATCGCCGTTCGTCGTACTATTGGATAATAATGATCACATTGCAGAGTCGCGAGGCTCGGTCTCGTAATCGAAGAAATGGAAAAGTACCGGATGACCTTTGACCGTGATTGACGGATTTCTTCGTCGTATATATCTTTGCACAAAGATTTGCTAGGCCCCATGAGCGGGCCGGTAGCGCGTTATTTGCCATGGCACTTGAATATTTGCTTAGAACCTCGAGCGCTGAAGGAGAGCCCTTCAAGTATCCTTGGACCGCCGAACAATATTTACGCATAACACCGAGTTACGAATCGAGAGGGAAGAAAGTCGGCAGACAGAGGATCGGGGAGGAGAAAGGGGACGAATGCGAAGATAAAGGAGTAAGAGAAAGAAGATCGTGAGAGAAGGCAATCCGCGTGGTAGAAACGGAGTCGAAGGAACGAGCCGGTGGATTGCGAAGTCGAAGAGGAGCCGTAAGATGAAATTAATAAGAGAAACGGGATGCGCGATATGGAAATGAGAAGGACGGAGGGAGACGCAGATGCTGGTCGGACATTAGGATACACTTGTGGCGATAGCTGGAGAACTTGGCGCGAGCGCAAACCCATGGTATAACCCACGCTAGTATGCATTAATCCGATGACTATGAATCCGAATGAATCATAATTAATATCTTTGTCCATTAGTCGTAAGATTACATTGGCGATCACGGGTAATGCGCACGTCTTTCTCGCATATCTTTAATTACTTACGTTTTGTCGGTGACGCATTACGGAGGTAGTCGTTTCCGGCCATTCGCCGGTATGTTTCAACAAAATGGTACATGTAACATCCGGTATTTATTGAATTCGCGATATAATTAAACAGTAGAAATTGTCTACGTATTCACACACCTGTAAAACATTTTTCTTTCTTCAGTTTAATTTTTAATATCAATTTCATCAAAATGTTAAGTTTGATGATTTAAATTATTTAATGACTTTTTAATACTTTCTTATTTATTTTTTAAATGGAAGTATCAACGAGTTTATGTTATCGCTTTATTAAACAAATTTATTATGATTTAGATAATTTGAAAATAATTGCAATCGTATTTCGAATTAAATCGCTATAATGCAAATATTCTCCATCTATAAAATTTTATTGCGCTGCAAACGTATGTTCACGTAAAATCCTTGATGCGCGTCAATTTTAGAAGTCTCGCGAGAAAGTTAAGTTTTTAGCGCACTTCTGTCGCCCATAAATTCCTACATACGCGCACCCCGACCGGGCAATTTTCACCAAGAACCAAGAAACGCGACGGGGCGTCACAGTCCGTTCCGTTCGCCAAGATTCCAGGCAGCTGCTGGACTTATGCGCTGTGAAATGCATAATGCGCCTCGGTACCAGGGCTATCTAGGATGTGTGAAACGAATTTCTGTCTTCGTATGGTCATTGAGGCCACGCGTGGATGCAACAAAGACAACAGACGCGACAAGATATCGGCGCTTCAGTGCAGTGCTTCGATGCAATTTTCAATGCTTCGCGCGCTTTTTTTATTTAATTAATTTAAAAAATCTCTTATCACATACACAATCGCTATATATATTCTTAAATAAGATCGAGTGGCTAAAGATCGAAAGATCCTATCGTTACAGATATTCGTATATGATCGCCGAAGGCCTGGGAAAATTTTCTGACTTGGCAAATGAATCGAAAGATAGATAAAATATTTTTCACATACCGTGATGTACATAAAGGGTGAGGGTTGTGAATCCGTATCCATCAATATTTTCATTCACAACCTTCGTGACAGAAACGAGCTTTGCCAGCAGTCACGTACGAAAACACATGCGACGTGTTGAGGTGAAAAGTAGGTAACTCGAAGTAACTGATCGAGGACCGTAGAGAGACCGGTAGGTTAACGATGGCGATGGCAGGTGTCAAGCGGTTAGTTGATCACTGTCAAATAGATCGAAATAGCTTTGTTGCCGCTCGTGCACACCGTGATGTTATAGGCGGAATAAAAACAAAATTGCAGACGCGCGATTCTAAAGGAAGAGACTGATCGCATTTTATAGCACTTTAAACAGAAAAAGAAGAAAAGGGAAAGAAAGAAACATGATATTTCTCGAAAGCAGATCTAACGCGAAAAATACGACGATAAACCTGCTAATTCAAATATTCGCATGGCTTGTTTTATTAATAGTTGTCGATAATTAACTAAAGCTGTTATTTCAAATATCTAATATTAAAATAATAATACCAACATTGTTTTCACTGGAAACATATCTTAAGATTAAAGTAATGCGATAAATGATAATATAAAAATACAAATATGCGATGAATATACTTTTTAATGAATCAAAGTAAAATTAATTTCGTACGAATCTTGTATCTGTTTCTGAATTCCTCTAATGGATTTGATGAAATATATTGCGATATTAATGAATACAAAGATAGAAAAAGAGCACATAGCTGCAGAGGGGTAAAAGGGGATAAAGAGAGGGAGAGAGATCTCGGAAGAAATCTAGCGAGTCCTCGACAGCGCGTTTCAAACATCTGCCAGCGCACAGATATCTTTCCTCGCAGCCTCTCGCAGATTCATACGATTCTGCACGTGAAGCGAAATCGCGTATACAGACGCGAGATACGCACATGTACGTGTGCTGTATATGAGACTATATGTACCGTGTGTGGTACATAAATCATAAGCGCCAGTAGCTGTGGAGGAATGCGACACGACGTTCGTTTACCGTACTCGTATAGATACCAATTCAAGACGTGAATTTATCAAAGCGAACGCTATGTCGAGCAATCCTAACGGCTGTTCGATAAATCATACTTCGTACGTGAAATCGCGGAATTAATAATCTACATATCATTATAATTTTATATTTTACCGTGCAAGACATATGAGTATATGAGTAAGTAACGATATATTCCCTTAAAATAAAAGAGAGATAAAAGATTGATAATAAACTGTCAATTAAACGTTTCTTCAATCTTTACGTGCTCAAATTAATGTAACATCCACGAGAACTTCAGTTCCTCGTGTAACGCGGACAGCATCCGTTAACCACTCCGTCATGGATTAATCCGCCGCGAGCTATAACGAATCCCGTGTATTCCCGGCGATGATTGAAAACTGGAAGTCGCGTCCGGCAGTGACGGCGGAAAACCGTCGCACGTCGTCCGCGTCGTGGACGGTAATCGCCGCCTCTTTACCGAGACGAAAAGAGAAAGAGAGACAGGCTTAAACGCGGCGCACGCTTTTTTTTTCCTATAACTCAATCACGGCCGTTACGTCGAACCAGGATGAGCCGTAAAGTCCGGTCATTAGAAACGCGCGGTGCGCGCCGGCGTCGCGCCGTACGACAAATCGCCGTGGAACAAAAGTCCTCTTCTCCGTCCTACATTTCTGCGCGGCCTACACAGGCCGGCAGATGCGCTGACAAGCGAGAATCACCTTAAAGGCGTCGCGCTCGACAGATTGCACCGGCTCGACTCTGATTGATGCGCCCGCGAACAACAATCCAACAGGCCCGGCGCGCACAGCCAGCCAACGGCAGCGCTCTTCCCTATTCATCTTCTTCTTGCGCTCCAGCGCATTAGCGACAATACCTGTGTGCATTAAGGCGCTGGTTGTTGAGTACGTACCCTCGGCAGCAGCACTACCGTACTTACGCCGCGAGACGCAACTTCTGAATCTTTTCTCCTCCTCCTCCTCCTTCTCCTCCGACTTGATGCTGTGAACGGGAGGAAATTTTCGTGAAAGTGCACACGCGTTCGCGTGAGACTTCTCTCACAATTAACGGACAAACCGGGATTCTCTTCGCGCGCATGTCGTCGAGGTTTCTTACTCTTGAACCATATATAAAATTTATAGAAATCTTTTTTCTCGATAGCGTAAAACACGTGTCTCTAGAGAGAGAGAGAGAGAGAGAGGGAGGGAGAGAAAGAGAAATAGTAGATAATTCCGTATTTCCTGTTATGCCATACTTTAACAACCATACGAGAAACAAGAAATATGCTAACAAGATGCTTATTATTCATCTGTAATAAGGGATTGATGTACTAATTTGTACGTTTTTTTACTCTGCGTTTATATAACTTTGCACATATTGGCGAACATATTGACAGAATATACATGAAAAGAGAGTATTGTAACTCTACATTCTTGCAAAAGTCTATCATGTTATTTCAACAAATGAAATTTTAATAATCCATGGCATAACGTGTTATTATTTGGTGGCTACTTATAAAACGTGGTCCCGCGTTTTTAAATCATTAATTTCGCCCATCATAATTCCTATATCGAATGACACGCGATCACGATTGACGCACGCCCTTACAAGAGGAAAAGGATACTTTTTGACACGTAGTACCGCTGTTATTAATATCCTTTACCAATCTTACCTGCAACCAACACCTACGCGATCAGCGGGGTTCCTGTCTCCTTGGAATTCTCTGATGTCTACCTGGTTGACATTTGACAGGCACGACGGCTACGAAGTTCCTCTTGCGTGACATCCGATCGATGGATGTTCGATTCTATTATAGTAAGATTTACGAAATAAGATAATTGGTACGAGGTTCAAAAATCATACGGACAATTTTATAGATGTTGTAAACACGGATGAAATTTATCAATTTTTATCAATAATTTAATAAAAACGCAATTAATTGTATATATTCGTCATAAGATTTTTGATATGAATTCAAAATCGTAGTTTTAATAATTCTTTTAAGAGAATAAAAATAACAATGTCATATTACATATCACATTATATAAAATTTCAATAATATTAATATAGGCAAAATATATATGCTAAAACAAATTTTTTTAATATTTAAATAATTATTAATTATATACTTATTGTAAAAAAGAGAGGTAATATTACAATTACTTATTTTTTGTGAACGTTGTTTTTTTTTAAATATCAGTCTTATTCGTTTCAGGGTCGCATGCCATTTATGCGAGCGATGAGCATGGAACAGCGGTGGCAAGATCTCGCATCTCTGTTATCCCTACCGGGAGCACCGGATCATTTCGCACATCCAGCACATTCTGGATATCCAGGACACGGTATAAGTCACAGTCATTACGAGGCGCAACGTAATGTATTGCTCCATAATCCTACCTTAGCACCTCCGGTTGGGGATCTAAATTCGACCGGACCTTATCACAATGTGGGTGAGTATTGTTAAAGTTATATGAAAGTTTTATTTCTAATTTATATTAAATGCTATTCTCTCTCTCTCTATTATCTCCGATGTAGCAGCAAAGTTTTGCAGCATAAATTAAAATTAAGCTAATATACGATGTGTGTACATCAGAAATGTAAAATATTATGCGCGAAATCTAATGTGCAAACTTTTATTATCTTCAAAATATGTGATCCAAAAACGTTTATATATATATATATTTATACACTCATATTACACACCTTACTTACGTACATATGTGTATTATGTACAAATATCAACTCATGTCATCATTAATTTTATAACAAAGAAAATGGTAAATGCAATAATCTAATGTCATCTAAGAAATTTCTTTGTCTGAACTAAACTGCTCACTGTTACAGGTGGGTCGTCGAATCTGGGATCAGCTGTGGCAACATCAATGAATTTAACGAATAGTAGCGAACCAATGGGTGCAGAAAGTGGCGCGACTTATAAATCTGAACCCAGCGATATGATGTACTATCATACACCGACAACAGATTCTATCAACCAAACCACTGACGGATTTCTTTCATCTTTACTCAACGATGAGGATTTGCACTTGATGGATATGGCTATGAATGATGGTAAGTACTATAACCATTTATATCATTATTATATCAATAGATTTCACGATAAAATCTCACTTCTTCAATAATGTAAAATTTAAAGAACACAGACCCAAAGAGAACTTGAAGATTCTTAAATATGTCATTCACATCAATAATAGCATATTTTTGGAAATTGATTATACAATTTGGTAATCGCAATTTAATAATTAATGAATTGAATTGAATCGAAATTTAAAACATGTTTTTAACCGTTTTTTAACACAATTTTCATTAACATTCTTTACTCATTGCCAGTAAAGCATATTCGCGCTCTATATGTACATTAAAGCATCCTATAATTAATAATAATAATATATTAATTTCTGTTACTATATAAAACCTAAAAATAAACATTGAAATTTATTGAAAAATGTTTTCATAGAAAGTGTTTTATTATTAAAGTATAAAGTTTGTTATAAGATTGTATTTTTATTATAATATATAAAAATATAATAACATCAAAAAAAAAAAACATAATGTAATCACATTGTTTCGTAAACCATTATTATAATTACTTATCACAAAGATAAATAATTAAACTTACAATATCACATGGAATATTTTGGTTGCGATTAAAGAAACAAGAAAAGAAACATATAATTATGTCCTATTCAGGAATATACATTTTTTCATATAATATATTACGTAATTTATCTATATTACTTGAAAAGTAATATAAGTAAATGCATGTAATATAAAATCCTCCGCATACCTCTAGCGTGTAATCTAAAACTTAACTACTGGAATATGTATATATATATAGTTAAATCTATGTGAAACACTGAGGTAGTAATATAAAAATCTGAATGTGGTTTAAATTCTTTCTCACTGTAAGAAACATAATATCTAACAAACATAATGAAATAATATAGTAAACTAAAAAAAAAAAAAAAAAAATGGAAAATAATTGTCATCAGTCTAATATGTTTTTGTCTACATATTCTTTATAGAATCTACCATATTTTTTGAAATTAAAAAAAAACGAGTAGTAATTTATATAAAATAGGAGGCACGTCTTGTCTACCATACTTCTTCTGGTTCGGCTGGTACAGGAGGTGCATAACCAACATCATCATATGTCTCACCATATGCATCATTGTTCTGTAGAAAATTAGTAAATCCTATTTGTATATATCTAATTATATCTAATATTTATTACAACTTCCAATTTGATTTAATTATATTTTCATAGCTTTTGTAATCAAGTATTTTCACTATTCAGGAAAGTTACCGTATAACAAAAATAAATTGCGTTATCGACATTCAATCAGAAATCTAAATTGCATAGTATTACTTACGCCTCTGATATCCTCCCCGCCGAATCTTCTTGATCCTCTTCCTGGCGCAAAGGTTCTGCTACCGCCACCACCACCAGATTCTAGCCAGCCAGGTATCGCTTGATCAGCTTGTTTCAAAATTTTGATTAAATCACCAGTGAGTGGCAGATCCACATTTGGATCGAAGAATGAAGTCGCTTTGCCGCGGTTTCCCACACGTCCAGTTCGTCCAATTCTATGAACGTATTCGTCGATTGCCTTTGGTAAGTCAAAGTTAATTACATGAGCGACATTTTTAATGTCCAAGCCTCGCGCAGCAACCGCCGTTGCTACCAAAATCGACATTTTTCCTCGCTTAAAATCAGACAGGGCTTCTTCTCGTTCTCTCTGCAATCTATCGCCATGTATGCTGGTCGTCGGAAAATTGCTCTCCGACAAGAAAGCAGCGATGAAATCCGTGTGTCTCTTCTGCTCGACGAATACTAAAGTACCTTCTAAACTTCCCATCTGACTTTGTTTCTCTAGAATTTCTTTCAGCAACTTTCGTTTCTCGGGTTGGCCAGATGCTTGATAGAAATTCTGTTCTACATCAGCACAAGCACCACCTACGATTCCAACGGCAAGGAATAAATAATTCTTCAAAAATCGACTTGCAAGTTCTTGTATCTCATTCGGGAAGGTAGCAGAAAACATAAGGGTCTGTCTTTCCTCTGCAGGCACCATTGTCTCATGATCCACTATCTTTTCGATATCGGGTAGAAAGCCCATATCCAGCATTCGGTCAGCCTCATCCAGTACAAAAAAACGTAAGGAAGAAAGTTTAATTCTGCCTTTTCCAATGAAATCCAACAATCTACCTGGTGTCGCGACTAAAATGTGACAACCGGCAAATAATTTATCTCTCTGATGAATAACTGATGTTCCTCCGTAAGCAACCTCAGAGCGTAAGATAGAGTTCAAAGAAAATTTCTTGACCTGTTGATAAATCTGCAAGGTAAGCTCGCGTGTGGGTGATATAATAATTACTTGCGGTTCGCAGGAAGTGGCCGTTGTAATTAAATCTCTTGGGCTTTCCAACAAAGTGTGTAGGATAGGAAGTACAAATGCCGCAGTTTTGCCTGAACCTGTTTGCGCGCAAGCCATCAAATCACGGCCACTCATTATAATCGGAACGGCGTACTTTTGAACAGGAGTAGGTTTTGTATAACCAGATTTCTTAATATTATCCAACAAGATAGATCTCAAGCCAGTTTGATTAAAGGATTGTATCGGTCGCGGTGCATTCTCACCAGACACTTTTACTTCAATGTCATCGTATTTATCGAAATTTATTCCTACTGATACGTCGTTTCCAAACAAACTATCGTCATTAGGTTGCTCTGGTGGAATATAAATTTCTCTCTTTTTTGGTTCATCTTCATTATTGCCTTCTTTACCACCGTTTCCTCTGCGCCCTCTGTCCTGCCTATCGTTGTTTTCTTCATCATCACCATCCCTATCCCTATTCCTACCATAACCGCCACTTCTTCCACCTCTATTATCATCTCTATCTCTTCTTGGTCTGTCCCTTCTATCGTTCTGGTAATTTCCATCATATCTATTATCCTCAGTTTCGCCATCATTGTTACCTCTATTTTGCCTACTATTGTTCCTATCCCTATTGCCTTGCCACCTACGATCATTTCCATCACCATCACCTCTATGATTTCCATAACGTGGTCTATCGTTGTCTTGTCGTCTGTTGTTTCCTCCAAATCTTTTGCTATTATTACCTTCATATCCATTATTTTCATTATAAGCATTATCACCATAGTTTTCTTGATGGTCATCTGTTTTTCCGTTGTTGTAGGAATTATGTCTTCCCACAGAGCCATTTGTATCATTGTTGTTGTATGGAATTGTGCCACGTCCTTTGCCATGAGAGGGAGCACGTCCTTCATCAAACTATATATAAATAGGATATCAACATTAATGATTAGTTCATTAATTTTTTATCATTTTTTATTTATATATATTTAACATATATTTAAATCGTATGTCAAAATTATTTAAAATCATATTCTTACCGAAGACGTGTTCACTGGTGGCTGCGAAAAGTCCATATCGTTAATTCCCCACTGTTCTTCAGTCATCTTTTTGCCTATTATCATAATTACAAATACATTTAGCATAAACATATTTAACATGTATAAATAGAATGTATAGTTAATATATAACTTAAAAATTTCTAATTTAATAATGCATACATAATTATTAAATATATTGGATTGTTTTTTAATATAAAAAAAATAAAAAATAAAAGATAAAATATTATTTACTATAAATTATACTAGAAAACAATTGGATATAAAGTAATAATAAAAATAATTTAATATAATAATAATTTGTGTACATGAATTATGAAAAAGTAAATTATATGATAATTACAAAATCATATTCAATCTAAATTATACAACAAATAACAGTATCTTTTTTATATATGTTTGCTAATAAATGTAAATAAATCAGTTTAAATTTATATTATTCCTCAAAAATTACACATAATATTTTGCAATTATGTGTGTATATATATGTATGTAAACATTTTATTAATATTTCATAGCCATTTTTCATTTTATTATATGCACGAATATTACACAAAATAATATATGAAAAAACTTTTTAAATAATTTCCATTATTCATAGCAAATATAAAAATCAAGATATTCCTTAGCACATAAATTTACACACGTTAAATATCACATATCTTCTATTATAACTTGGTAATACCTAAAAAGTTGCAGTAGTTTTTTGTACATTTTTTGTACGCAGTTTTTGCTTAGAAATATGTGTTGAAGAAACAAAAATATGAAGGCCATAAACATATCGCGAACTAGCAGACAAAGTATAATCGCGAGCAAAATATCAGCCGCAACAGTTTCCGTTTCAAATCTTATAACATTATATTCTATAATTCTATATATATTCGTATATATAATACAGTTAAACTTTTATATAAAATATAAGCAATACAAATGTATTATTTCTCTAACAGTCAGATCATTTTATATTCCGAAAGTATCATTTTATTTACGATCTCTCAATATTAAAAAATTTGCAATTACGTCTCGTTCGCATAATCGACTTTTTTTATTGTAATTTGCTTTTTTGCTCTGCCGTAAAATATTAAAGATTATCTTCTTTTTAGTTGCTTCAGAATGTTTATAGCAGAATAACTGAAAAAAAACCGCTGGAATCGAGCAAAAACATTTTTGAATAACTGCACAATTGCTCTCCATACAAATATATCAAAGGATTGGAACGTATAATATAGCGTTGCTCTTAGCTAGGAGACCACAGTTTAGACAAAGAAAAGCGCAAGTACCGGCTTGCTTTTGTAACCGGCAACGCCGGTATTATATTACGACTAATTAGTATCGTATACTTTATACTACATCGCGAGAAAACTGCATTCGCAATTAATTCAAGACGACAAACATCTCGCCGGTGAATATTAGGCGTTGACGCAATCTTAAAGCGTAATTATTGTACCACGTGGTAAAGGATCGATTACAAAGCATTCCGCCTAACATGGCCGAGATGAGACACATTATTGCTTTCCCGCTCGCTTACGTACCTTGTCCGTCTTCGTTGGTACTAATCAGGATATTCTCCGTGTCCTTTCTCACAAATCGTTCAATAAGCAATCGCGTTGAGACCAAAATAGCACAGCTGAATATACGAAAACTACAGTAAAGCGCTAACACGAACTGCCGCGAATTGCGTATTGCCGTTGTATGGCGCTTCTCAACAGATCAGCTATCAGCTGCAGAGAGAGGACCGGCATGCGCATGCGCATTACGCCGCTCATCCCTTCCTTCTCCTCGCCTGATCCTACTATCGCACAGGCACAATCTGTTCCGGGTTCCGGGCGTTTGTTTATCAATATTGTAACGGCGCCTTTGATCCACACTATCCAGAGAGAGAGAGAGAGAGTGAGCAATAAAAATCTTTGACTTTTCTAATAAATAAATCTACAAAAATTAAAATGTGTTATAAAAAAATTTTGATAATTTATTAATTCAATGCTATCTCATATCATAGAAATATTGATCATTAACTTTTTGCAAGCTTTTCTGTTAAAATTTTTTTGCGACTGTAATCTTATATAATAACGGATATTAAATTTATAAAATGAAATAATTTATTCATGTATTTTAATATGAATCTGGGAATTAAATCGAAGCGCTTTATATGTGTACATACACTTTATATAAAGTGATTTTGATATATCATACAGAAAGTTATCTTATTTACTGTTAATATAAATTTCTCTAAAAGAGTAACAGAATATTATGTCAGTTCATAAAGAAAAAGATATACATCCGACCTTGAAAGTAAAATATATGAAAGTGAGCAATAGCATTTATGATGTATGTCGGTATTTGGTATCGCGAAGGACATAAGCGAAAATCAGATAGAATAGAAAAAAGTTTATATTTTTTTCTAATGTCAAATTGCAAAATACGTATTCTGTTAAATACGTAAGCTTCATGTGTGTATATACAATGTATCCGTAGTAACACTTTTACAAACTCCTTGGCAAGACAGCAAATCGTAAAAAAATCTACTCTCTCCAAAAATATTATGAAAAATACGATATTTATAAATATTATTTATTATTATAATATATATATATAACACATTGGCATATATTAATTTGTTGAATGTACGTTGATAATGATATTGTAGTACCGATTTTCCATATTTCCATACAATAGGACTCAAATTTGTAACAGGTGCCTTCATTATTTCCCTTTTCAGTAACAATGTCCTCATAGTGAAATTCATTCTGGACTGTTATTCGCGAAAGATTACTATATATAATATATAACGATCTCCCATATTTCACAGATTATTTCACACGTATTGAAATACACACATCTCTTGAATATTATAAATCAGTTTTAATGATTCACTTATCATATCAATAGATTAGTATTGATCATCATTCGAAATTTCCTTAACAACCGCCATATCGAAAATATTCCCTTTGATGCGGATAATGAAGACAAAAATAAATAAATAATTATAATGACACAAGCTACGTCATTGGCGAATAAACTATAATCATATTTTCGTGTTATCAGATTTATGTTGTGCACGTCACTCGCTACAAGGATGTATATATAAACATATGATGCGGGTGATACATGTAGCCACGCAATGCACGCGTGAGATACTAAGTGTAGGTGTCTCACAGTGTAAGAGACGAAGGAAAGAGGAAGAGCATCATGTCGTTATGCGGAGTGATAGGGAGCCCAGTTTCCAGTAACGTACCGTCGTCCGAAGTTTTGCGATACGCGCGCGATTCGCTACCAGAATATCCGATATCCGATATGTTTATTATATTGTCGTGATATTCTCGTTATCATCGCTTCATCATAGTTGAAACATTTGGATTAGAATGTGGCCAACGCAACATGTGATAACCATGTGTGATTTAACTTTAATATATTCCAAAAATTTCACAATATTATATTTATAGGTATATTGGTATATAATATTCGATAAAATATAAGATTAAAAAAATTCATTGAAATTTCATTATATAACTAGGAATGATGGATTAGCTAAATTTTGATTCGAGCATCTTTATCTTGCAGTAAGTTATAAGCCGTTTATCAAACGCTCTCAAAGATGTCAAATTACATATCACCGCGATTTGCTATACTATGTATCCTTTCGCAGGAAAGACACGTATTGTGAAAATCGAGGTCGCGCATCGCGACCAAATACATTCGCGAAAATCGTAGAATTTTCAATCGGCTCATTTTAAACCATTATGCATACATATGCTCTCGACTATCGATATCCGATTCATTCGGAATTTGAATCATCGCGAGTGTTCGCTCTCGAAACAATCTGTAGTGATTGTTATAGATAATGGGGAACGCAACAGATGATAGAAGCGCGGTGTTGCATTTAACATAATTTTTGCTTGACGTGATTTATCGCTATTTTAAACTTCGAGACACATTCCACGTGCGTCTCTACAATCCAGGTGCTACGCAGTATAACCATGTGATCGCGATGCTTCAACTGTACTTAGATGCAATAAATTTTGCGACCTTCAGATGCATGTTTTTCTTAGAACATTTGCGCGACGAAGGAAGGAAATTGCAGATATGATTTCGGAAACAGTTATCTTTTGATATTATGTACTCTTTTTTGATAAATAAAAGTTCCGCGAGGATCTTTAATCTTCCAACCGCTCACGACTCAAAAATCGTTCGCATTTTGACATTGAACAAATTATTTTATTCTCTGCATTTTTAGTTTCTAATAAAGAAAAACGCGCGGAACCTCTCTCTCTCTCTTTCAGACTTCATATAATATTAATTATGACTAATCGCAGTAGTCACACGAGTCAGGCGATCACACGGCCGGCGTTTGCGCACTTCTCCATGACGCTCGATAAATATGAATGCTAAGATCTTTTCGGCACGGTGACTAAAGCGTGCGAGACCGTAATTATTGCACCATTCGAGGACAATTAGTATCCTGTACAGCCGCGTCCTCGACAATTAATGCAATGCTCGTTCCCATGAGTGCGATCACATTCGTTTCGAACAATTTAAACGGGTCAACGCAATAAAACAATAAGCCATCATAGTTCAATGAATAACGCCATTTGTAAATACATATTCATGACACGTGAATCAGCAACTTTGAAATAATGTCACAAAATGTCAATCGATCAACTTTGAGTCTACGCATTTCTCATAACATTTATTTACTATATTCGCATATAGTAAAGGCAATCAAATACTTTTGAATAGCGAAACAGAACACTAATATATATCTTTTGAGAGCCATCATAAAAAGAAAAAATTATTGTGGTAAATAAACAAATTACAGACTATTTTCATAACTACAAAGGAAATTGAAATAATTATTATATTTCAAAACTGGATAAAAAATTTTTCTCTCTTTTATATGGAACTACATCAAAATTAACTGTGCAATTTGATATTATTATTTAAAAACGGAATATTTAGGAGCAAGACCGTTGGAATTTTAAGAATGGAAGATACGCAAGAATCTTTAAGAGTTTGTCGCATCATCATAGCCCTAAAGATTCGAATATAACTCTATTTATCTCCGTGTGTCTGTTAATTCACAAAGGATAGGTTTGAATATCTCTACGGTACTAAATCGTCATTGTAAGGTTGGCTATTATTGGGATCTTTAGTTTGTTTAGCTTATCGGCAGTTTATAAGAGCGTGCCCGCCTTATAAACATTTACGAGACGTTCGACGCTATTACGTATATTTTTCGTTGACAGAGGAGAAACCTAATACGCGAGATTTGATTTCGAAGAAGAGATTCAAATAATAAATTCAAGAGTATTCGAAATACAAAATAGTAATGCATGTCAATCATATTTTTTAAACGTTTGATTATGCGCATATTTTGAGTCGTATACAACGTGAAATTAAGAAATATGTCCAAGGCTAAATACACAGAATAAAAAATAAAAGATAAATAATATGATAGTATTCTACGCACGCACAATCTGTATAATACATTATCGATTATCATTTCTCAAGCATTAAACGCATTTAATTAGCGTGTTAACGAATGAAAAAGAAAAGACGATGATACTTCATCGAAATGATTATGCGTGTCAGCTGATCTAGAGAGACAGTTACGATATGTGTTATGCAAGTCCCCCTACGCCAGCGATTCCCAACCTATGATATGCAAAAGTGCGAATAAGCGTTTCACATTTAATACTCAACAGCAATTACAATAGTAAGATATCTTCAACTATTTTACAACAGTAATTGATAATTAATGAATTGCTTTTATATATAATATTTATATAAAACAATATGTTTTATTTTGAGACACTAATTTCTGTAAGATAGGAATAACATCGAATGGTGTAAATTCCAGCAACATTTTCGGAAAATTAGTATCATCCCGCTTTTAACGCAGATTTTTTTTCATTGTCACAAATATTGCGTGAAAGAAATTGCGAGTTGAAAAGGATTGGGAACCGCTGCCCTGCCGCCAACGCGAGAAAAAAAGAGCAATCCATATGCGTTAAGGTAAACGCGTATAAGTTCTCTCGCGCGTGCGTGTAAATGCGACTGTTTGTCCGGAACATGATTTGCATCATTCACTTAGGCGATGAGTAATGAAGGAGAAACGAGAGGCGATTGCAGGCAGTGATCGTTGCAGCGGCGCGACGACTCACCTCTTCTCGCGCGCGTAACCAAGACACGCACGTGCGCGTATATACATACATGTATATATATATATATATAAAAATATGATTTTATGTAATTCTTTTCAACATTTTTAATTGACGAGCTGAATTTTTCTTTATGTAAAAAGCTTCTCGTTACGCGCTATTATTTCCGTTGGACAGTCAGAACTAGAACGTAGAAGTCAATGAAATTAAATCTTCAAGATCGCAAATGTTAAGAAATTCTTTAGAATGATAATGAATAACGAATAATTGATAATAAGACAATATCTCGAAATCATTCTACCCTCAAGTCGGATAAAACATTCTCGCGTATCGACACCGTCAGATTCGACAAGCGACCACCATCATCGATCGGTGATCCGTTATCGGTGGGAGCCTTGCAACGATATACTTGCAGGCGATGACGTATAATCCTCGTATATATCCAGTATGACGAGGGGAAGGGTATAACGGATAGTGGTGCATCATCGCGTACCTCTAACATAATCGGAGAGACACGTGAGCACGGCTGCAGCGACAAACACATACACACACACACACGCGCGCGCATACGGCCGGCATGAACACGCACTTCTCCCGTGAAAGAAAGAGGTGATATATATATATATATGTATATATACACACACATATGTACGTACGTATGTACGAATATATGTATGTATATATGTCACATCGGCCAAGTGAGTCATCTGCCTTCTTTCGCCGTTGCATCTCGTCAGCTCGCGATCGTAATAATAGAACGAAATTGATTCATCCGAGGAACGCCGACGCGACAATGCGTTTCGATCTCGTTTTCACAGGTTGACATTCGGTGATGAGGCGTGTCGCGTTATTAATTTGCACACATCGCGATGGGAAGAAGGGGGATTTATAATAATGATAATATCGGCAATAATCATAGATTTTTGATTTCAGATCAAAACATTCACCTCATTATCAACATCCTATCGTAATCTCAACAAAAAAAGCTAGCTTAGAATTTTCGATAGCCTTTAAAAGTTATCTGTGAAATTGCATTTCTGATTTGTTTTATTTCAAACAGGAAAATTCAATCGAAAATAATTAATACGATTCATGTCGTAAAAAATGCGACGAAATAAAAAAAATCTTGATCAGTTCTTTCTAGGATTAAAAAGCGATGCGACAGAAATAATTTGAAACGAAGCAAACACTTTAGGTTCTTTAGCTGAAGTAGGATACGACAGTTAATTTTCATTATCATTAGCAATCGTCATTGTGTAATGCAACGTAAAGTATTTCCGGGATCGTTTAACCAGCTACTGAATATTCGATAGGTAATTTAATATAAAAAAACTAACATAAAAATTTAACATGAAAAAACTTTCGGTGCGCGTTAAAGAACGAACAAAAAAATATGCAACGTTGTCTCATGCGGCGTTATCTTACGATAGAAATTGCAGCTACTCACATTACAGCTGCAAAATCACGTGTTCAAGAATTCGCCTACCTCGGCATGAGATTTGAACTTAATAACGAGCCATCATAAAAAAGCCGGTTCTAGATAATTTATTTATGCCAAATGTATATTCACACTTATGTAATTAATTTATAATGCTATCTCATATAATTCATAAAAGAGCAAGACGAACAATATTTTAAGTTTATTGTGGTAAAATCGATGTCGAATGATAAAATCAAATCTTTACTTTTAATTGAAAATATATTTAGAAATTTATTATTTATAAAAATATATTGTGCATAGTGTTCTCTGTCATGGTACACTAAAAAGTAATCTATCTATTATTTAATCTTAAATAAGAATGTAATATATCTTTGCATCACAGTCGCTACATTGTTCTGTCGATACGCGTTTATGCGACTTGTGAGTTCATCTCGGCTTGGCGAACGACCGAACGAGCTGGTTTAGAACCGGCTTGAGAGGATTTCGAATCCGTCGATTCTCTGAGATATACGTATAGGCGTGTGTTTAAATTTCATTTGCCAGGCCGATTCAGTCGTGTGAGTCCAAGAGAGCTTAGAACCTAATCGGAATAATAATCGGACCCAATTTGAATATCGGCTTACCGCATCCGTTGTTGCGCTATTTCCGTAACTATTTTTCGCTACGCGAGTTTTAGAACGTGTATCGCGAAACTGATATTACCGCGCCCGCCGTATTATCACCGACGTATATTCCTACGCTTTGATAAGCGCCGTTTCCCGACGACGACGGTCTAGCGCGATACGCTAACGCCGCATTTATCGTCGGCTTTAGATCCGGTGACACATGAGCCGACACCGACATTGATCTACCTTCGTGCTCGCTTACACTCGCCGACCCTGACCGAAGATACTGCTCTCGCAACCGGCTTGAGAGTCGCTCACCCGCGCGCACTTGTGATTTTTAAAGTTTCTTTATTGCTCTCGGATTTGCAACGGCGATTTTGTAAATCCGCTTACTTGCCTGCTATTGCTCTTATTTGTCACATAAAGTCACGCCCGGGATTCGGAAGCGAATCGTGGTCGCAACAATGTTACGTTGTATCGCGTTCTTGTAGATTTGATCGAACGTTTTGAATATTTATAAATTATATCGGGCAAAACGATTGCAAATATATAATTTTATAGGCATCGTGACATTCAGAGTTTATAAGAAAAGAGTTTATAGGAAGAATAGTGCCCGTGAATTTTCTGACGGGGCACAGAAAATATTCTTTCTATAATAAAGATGTTGATCTTTTTAATGAGAAATATGTACAGGTTTATGCAAGCTATATAAAGAATTGATGATTAAATTTAATTAGTAATTTAAAATCTTCAGAACGACGCAGTAAATTTGTTAATTTACACGCATTTATGTGACTCATATTTACCTGTCTAATGAAGGAAGGTTGCTTGACGACTGCATAATAAAATCGCATTTTAAAAACTTTTTTTTTATCTCTAACACGTAAGAAGACCATTAAGTAAAGTAGAAATTGTTTCAAAAACATGAACAGCTCTCTTATGTTTTAAGACAATATTTGTATCAATAGTAGCAATTAGAACATCTTTATTTTATTTTTTTAATTATTGATACTTATTGATTAATATCTTTTACTTTTTTAGTATCAAATTAATTGGCATTGATAAAAAATTTCGTTACATATATATTTTTTTATTTTATTATATTATAAAAATTGTGAAGTTGTGGAGAGTCACTAAGATGGAATGTTGGAAAACTACTTTGGAAAATCTTATATGCACAGCGTCTTAAACACGGCATAATTGATCGTCGTGGACAAACATAAGATTATCTCATTCGCATAAAAGACTAGATAATAATTCAAACGCAAAAACTAATGTGGCTATCTACGTGCGGCCCAGCAAACGCGAACTTTATCACTGTCGACGATATTGCGCTGCCGTTTCTTTATACAACACGATAACACACTGCACCCTTCTCTTCGAGTCACGTTCTTGACGAACAAAACCGCTAATTTGTTATTTGACAGTTCAAGTTACGAGACAATTATCGGTACTTCTGAGGACGATGCTCTATCACACGGGGATGCTGCACCGTTCCACTTTCGTAACATTGTTTTATATTCGCACTTATATACGACATATACATTCTTCGTAACCAAATACTCGACGTAAATTTCTTTTAAATATTGACTTTATCTGTCATAAGTATCGGCTACTCTGCTTCATTCCATCGCGTACGTCACACAGATGTTCTGTAATATTTTTTTTTCGATTATGTAATTTCAGATCAGTGGTTACCGGTTTGAACGAGTGAAATTTTTTCCATATATTTTATTCGCGAATAGTTTTAAAAACCGCGTATAATTTTTCCTTAACTATGCGTAAGTGTCATTCACGAAATTGTTCGACTGAATAAACTGGCTATTTATAATGATATCTAAATAGAGTTCAATTATTCATATTTATGTAATCTACATTAATTATCGAGATAAAATATTTTTCTGAGAGTTGAGAAAAAAAAGCGCGGATATAATCCTCTATTATTTCTCTTCTCATTATATTTCTTAATATGCAATTGTTCTTCATAGAGATACGAGAAACGCGCTTTTATCCCAAAAGAGAGTCCTAGATGAAAACATTGCGTCAACACTCCGACTCAACTCGGAAACCACACACGGTTATAAATAGTTACGTGCACGACCGCATGTTCTTTATTATCACTCGGCGAGCTTGGCGAACAGATATCGCGTCCATATTTGAAACGCTTAGTCACGCGACCTCGCTGACTTGAAAGGCTCTTCTACTAGTTCTCCAATTAACTTCTGAAAAAAAAAAACGCTGCTCGAGATGTCCGATGCCCGGTTTTCAGAATCGCCACATGCTATGTGAAACATAATGAGAAAAAAAGAACCTTCGCGATCATCAGACCTGAAATGTTTTGCATGAATTCGCCTATCCATTATTTCGGGAATATTTGATATTTCAATAAGTTCTCTGCTCTAGTACACGCGAATGTGAGTTAAAGTATTTGCATCATGGCTCGTACGCTGCAAGATCTGCAATTTTTTTGCAAGTATGCTTATTTTGAAAAAAAAAGATAGTGCGTGTTTCTGTTTTTTAACAAGGCTGTAGGTTTTAGTCCTTGAATATCTAATGTTGTAATATATATTCTTTTTCTGTGATAAACAGGTATCGTTAAAAATAATAAAGTTGCAAAAAACATTAATCTCGATAAAAGATGCAAAAAAAAAACTATGTTACTTCGATCATTACTATAATAACTAGAATATAATCTATTTTCTGCATAAAATAAGTAGAAAAAATTATTCAAACGTTCGTTAAAATTAAAACTATCGCTTAAAAATATGATTTTCTATCTGTCTCTCTAAAACATCGTAACAAAGTCAATTAAATCTCACTTGACTTTAACTTAATAAAGTTTATGAGAATAACTCGTAATATCCGCAAACATACACTCACACACACACCGCTTTTGGAATAAACCACTTATTACATCACTTGCGTTGCAATGTAATGACTATTATGAAAGAGAGAACCGTACCTTCATAAATAGATAATCGTAAAAAAAAAATCATTCTAATTAGTATTTTTAATTCGCCTTACGAATCGAATGTTTTTCAATCTATTCTGTGGATTATTAATATAGTGAAGGTTTAACACGCTCCACCCATTCGTCGCGCAACATTGCGAGATATAATTATACGCATGCACACGAAACAACTTTGCAATTTACACCCACGAGAAACGGTGAAAGTACAAATGACCGTTGCCTGCATACTTGCAGTTACGTTCTCTGAGCTCTTACGTCGCGCGATTATCGCGCCGAACTCTCACATTACAATCGCGAAATGTTGCATATGTTAAATTAAATCAAGCCCTGATATGCATGGGGACGCACTACATTTTTTTTTTCGCCAGGTATTGTGTCGCATGATCAAATTGGCAAGTATATCGGAACGAATGCAATTTTCCCTTCCTCCCTCTTTTTCTCTTTTCTCTTTCCGAGAAAATATTAATATACACACTCTGTGGGCACTTTGTACGTAAAATTTTACGAAATGGTGTTGTTTCACATCAAACCTTTTCATTAATTCAGGATCGAAATTCTATTAATAAGATTAAACAAGCAATGATAATAAAACGAGACATCAATCACTTAACAGAATATGAGTCATACTGGATTATTTTCACGTTCAAAAAAATGATATTGTGTATTTTAATTTTAAGATGATGAATGGACTATTATTACACCACGGTAAATTATATTATTCTATGCATATCGCGTAAAAACTTTTCGCATATATGCATACTCTACTTATTTATCAGGAAAGACTCATGTTTGTTAATCAATATATTCAATTATATAATACAATAATAAAAAGTCATATGACGATAGTGTATTGTAAATTATAATAAATAAAAACATGAACACATATCCGAAAAGAAAATTAAAAAAGAAAAAATAAAGGAAAAAGACAGAGAAAGAAAGGAAATTGTAAAAATCGATAAATTCGCGATATTGCGCGAATATAATTCTAAGAAGTAGCTTATCGTCTTATTTGCAAAAAACGGAAATGAAAATAATATCTTTTGTTAACATTTATCTTCGCAGATTTAACTTGAAAGCATGATAAGAACAGATCTACTCTATGTAGCATTTGGTAATCGATAGTAGATAAACATTTTATAACACGCATGTGTGTTATAAAGTTTAGTTATGAGTTTATTAGGGTCATATATGTATATTTTATCTTAAATTATTTTATAAAATTCAATAAAAAAAGAAATTTTGAATATTTTTTTAATACTTTATACATATATAGTATATAATATATCATGTATAATATATGATAAACATACAGGCGCGTGCATTTTCTACACATATGTCGCAAAATTGCAAGTTGCTCAAATTCATTCTTTTATTTGCATAAACTTGTTTTTAATCGAAGTCCAATAGAGGGGATAAATAGACGATTAACTATGCAACGCTGAGGAGCGAGTTAAAAGAATGCATATTTCCTTTTCTCGAAACTAGTTAATAATAACGAGTAGAACATAGAACCAGTCACGTACGGTTTGAAGGCATTCGGATACGCAGACCGCTTCTAAGAATGTTGTATCAGCGCGTCGTTGCACTGTAGACGAGGTATCCTGTATCGATTTACGAAGATGCATATTTATGAATACGTGTGGAAATGAATTTCTCGGATGTCTCTATCTCTCTTTTTTTTTATTTTTACGAGTCACATAAATTACTACTTTAATATAAATAAATGATACCAATCCAAATTTATCTGACTTTATATCAATTCTTTCATGACCCATATAAAAATTTTCGGAATAGCTTTTTCACTGCTAATAATTATTACTGTGGTGATTGTGGAAGTATTTCATTTATTTAAAATCATGAAATTGACAATGATCTGTGGTTATTAGCATTAAATTGTTAATAATGTTTATTTTGCTTTATAAAGAAAATTAAGTAAAGCAAATAATTGTAATCGATAAATACCAGTTTTACGTTTGTTTTATAAAAACGTTATCTTTTTATAAATAATTGTAAATGTATATTAATATGTAACTAACGCTTGATAAATGAAGATATTTAAAATGTTTATCTGTAAAAATATCTGATATATATCTCCATCTCTTTCTTTAAAAAAATAGAAATGAGAATATTTTGAGTTATATATAATACATATATAT